>NW_027100730.1:2804333-3029333 GCF_040412425.1 Macrobrachium rosenbergii
GGCAGAAAGAGAGTTCGGGACTTTGCTAATTGGAAGCAAAATGTAGCCAAAAGCTTTCGTAACAAAGGTGAGGCGTATGTAAGCAGAAAAGATCTGGTTCCATTCATCCCCAGATTTTCATGACATACTTCAACCAGCTTTTTTTTTTCATGATCAAGATACCCTCACTGCTACTGCCTCCAGACACCCTTCAAGATACTCCTCATGAGAATGACGTGGATAATGATTTACTGGACTATGACGTCTGATTCTCGCCTGAAGTAATTGGCACTTACGTTTTTTCCAATCAAAATGTATTTTAGCCATTATTGACGGCAATTATTATTGTTTTGCAGGTGAGACGACTGTATCAGCCTCAGAGTATTCTGGTTAAAATATCTTATTTTCTTTCTGCTGCTTTTTTATTGTGTAAAGCATTACCTTTTTAGGTCTTTTTTGAAGTGGACAAAATCACCTAGTCATTCCTGTAAGGTTGAGATAATCAAGGAAATTATCCAGAATGATAAATAAAACAAAGATAATATCTTTGGGGGTCATTCCTGTAAGGTTAAGATAATCAAGGAAATTATCCAGAATGATAAATAAAACAAAGATAATATCTTTGGGGGGGTCCTAGAGGGTTTACAGGGGCATTGGTGTGTGTTTTTATGGGATTCAGTGTCACCGGAGTATAAGATTGATTTCAAGATGAATGCAGTCATCGCTTTATCTTTCAGCATGCATTAAACTCTTGGCTATTTTACAATGATGGTTTGAAAGCAGACACAATAACCTTTATTTTAAAACAAACCCCAGTGTCTGAAAGTAGCCAAACTTTGACTGCATTTTTCTCCAATTTTAGTTTTTGGCGCTTGAGAAACTCTGCCGTTAGGCGCCTCACATAATAGTGGCCCTTATAGTTGAATGTTATTATTTTCTGTCGTTCATGTTAAAAGAATAAGATTTTAATAAATATTATGTATATAATAATAAGAATAGTGTTTTATTGCATTTTCATTTATTCATATGTAAATATATGCCTAGGTAAGTAGAGTTTCATAAAATGTTGAATTTCAAGTATTTATTACATTCGGTTATGTTTAAAATACGTATTTTACACTTTTTTGTCATATCCCATATCCGTAAAAACAGTAAAGGATTTAGCCAAAAACAAAAACGAGGTCCTAAAGTAGATATGATTACCTTTCAAATGCAACAAAAATTTTTAAAATCCATTAATAAATCGCCAAGATATGCATGTCTGAACCAATTTTCAAACGCGTTTTTCTCACAATTTTTTTTTTTTATATTGTGAACGCCTTATATTATACAGTCATACCCCAAACTTATGTAAGGTTAGGTTCCAGAAGCCCTCACGCAGGGTGAATTTTCGTGTCAAGGCTCGTTTAAGGCCAGTTTACGCTATGACTTTTGCGGCGCTGCATAAGTCACCCCTACCAGCATTATGCCCGCCCACCTTGGCGATGCTTTATGCTGCATAGCTCATCTTGCTTCTGCACTACGTGGTTGCTGCCACCGGCAGCGGTATCTTCATGAGAGCCACGATGAGCAGTGACGAGGAAGAATTTGCCTGTGCTGCCGTTGTTGTAGCACAAATGTATGATGCAGAGCATAATTGTGTTAAGAAAAGGAAATGGACAAACGACTGCCCTCGACAGCAAAGGAACAAAGGAAGTTACGGGAGTATCTTCAGTGAGGTCTCTGAAGAATGGCCTATTTTCAAAAAATACCTGAGAATATCCCTGCCAACATTTGAATTGCTTCTGGAGAAGGTAACCCCTTTAATCGAGAAAGAGGACACTCATCTTCGTGCCAGCATTCCAGCAGGAGCCAGACTGGAAGCTACACTTTTATTCCTAATTTCAGGATTATCTTACTCTCGGCTGCAGTTCGAAACAAGGATTTCAGTCTCCGGTTTGAGTTCAATAATTCCCCAAACCTATGAGAAAACAAACTTCCTCTTGTTTCCATTCCATGTTAGTAAGTAGTTGTCGCTGGTTTGATGCGTTGGGTGCTGCCTCATACGTCTTGGGGAGCACTCAAGAGGGAGGGCGGGCTAACAGTAATTTGGGAGGAGTTGGTGATGAGTCTGAGGCATGCAGCGTGCGGTGAAGCATAGTGTAAACTGGCCTTTACACTAGGCTTCACAACGCACTGCATATGTAAAACTCATCACCAAATGGAAACGAGAAGAAATTCGTTATCTGATAGGGTCTTATCATGTTATCCATGTTTATGGGATGTTAAATTAAAAGCATATCATGATAGAGATGTACGTGACATCGCAATGAAGAAACTAAGGGAAGAGATGATTCAGATTAACAACAAAATAACAGAAGAAGATATAGAAAAAGAAAATCCACACGCTACGTGGCTAGTACATCCTGAGAGCGCATTGAAGGTTCTTCCATAACTTCCTTTGTTCCTTCGCTGTAGAAGCCAACCGTTCGTCCATTTCCTCCTTTTCTTATCACAATTGTGCATTTGATCATAGGTCTGTGCTATAACAACGGGAGTTTGGCTCGGTCTTTAAAAATGCTAATAAATGCTTATTTCTAAAGTTTAAAACACTGAATATGACCCTAATCATGCTCCCAAATTATTAAGTTAACTTTTCGGTGAAATTAAAGTTACTGTAATTTCATTTAAAAGTTAGCTTAATACATTACTGTACCTTAAAAAAAAAAAATGGTCGACATAAAAACAGAGTTGGAAGAGAATTTCCGCCCGTTTCCCGGTGCGACCATCTATTTTGAGAAGTGGTCTCACCCTCTTCTTAATAACTACTTTGCTCTGCGTCTCTTTCTCTTTGTTCTGAAATGGTTTTTCATGAACAAACAGTGTTTTTTATTTTGACCAATACAACTCTTAGTTATTATGTCTCTATGTTTTACAACATATTTGCCACACTAGCACATTAAAACTATCTATTGTACAGAGAAATAAGTTGTAAAAATGTGTGAGCACTAACTATGAACGAGAGAGAGAGAGAGAGAGAGAGAGAGAGATAAAAGTAGTCCTTACTCAAGAGTGAAATTATTTATGAATTATTACAACACACACACACACACACAGATAGAGAGAGAGAGACAGAGATAGAAAGACAGAGAGAGAGAGAGAGAGAGAGAATTACAAGAAACATTTGACCACTGATTGGCAACACTCCTCCTTCTTGTTATAAAAACTTATAAAGTACATAAAAAAAATTAAACATTCAATGCAGCATTATCTATAAATTTGAATGCCCAAGATGTCTTGGTACTTGTGTTGGTTCCAGTAAAAGACTGTTGCAAGTCTGCTATTACAGCCACTCAAGACTCAATTATATCCAACCCACAACTTTCTAGCATTAGGACACATGCTACTAAATGTATAATTCCTCCCTCTTGTGTTGTATTGAAAGGCAGCTTAATTTTCTTAACAAACTTGGTGAATTTTAATATGTTTTTAAATAAAATTTGCAGCTTTTATGTTAAATTTGTTATATAAAAAAATTTTTTTTACTGTCAATAGAATAATTGTTATTTTAACTTTAGTTTGAAGTGCTTTTCACAATTTATTGCAGACTGAGGATGTGCAGGATTGCACGAAACGTTTCTTAATAAAGAACCTGGAGACTTCTTGTCTTATGGTTCTCCTGATGATGCATTTGCCGCTTGCCTGTGATTTCTCCTGCAAGAATCTGTCAAATATAAATAGCAACCCATAAACGAACAGTGTACAAATACAAAATGACCAGCACCTTTCGTGCGTAACCTAATTAATACACCAGGCCTAGGACATATTAGCCTAGTCTAGGCCTATACAATTCAAAGTAACATAACGTACCTGTTGCTAAATGTCTCTCTTTTATTGCATATTCACAGATCTCTTAAAGGAAGTGTTGAGATTTTTGCAAAATCTTCTTGGGGTGACTGTTGTGAAAAATCATCTGCTCTCTCTGAAATGCAACCATTCTATTTTCCAGGGCCCCGATCAGCTGCGTCTGGCTGCGGCAGTTCAAGTGTTGGTCAGTCAAAAGACTCAAAAGGCTGGTACCACCATACGTAGCGATGTCTGGCAATTACACATATAATAACAGGAGGTGGTTCCACATACAGCATTACCAACGCTCCTCCAATTGGACCGCACCATATGCAGGGAATAAAATGGATTGAAAAACTCTTGATAGCAAGCCCAAACCAGCAGCATCACGCAAAAAAGGCAATAGAGGAAATCATCAATAAGGCCTGTGAGGGAATGCTGGAAGCAAACTCTGTGAATATCACCCCCACCGATTCTCTGCCTTATTGCATTGAGGCCCTTAATCCCTGGTTGGGGTCGCAGTTTTCAAAGCCTTTGTCCAGTCTGTTTTTACCTCATGTCTTCATTTTTGGCTCTAGTTTTTTCTCTCTAGAATCTTGAAGATGCCGAGTAAAATAATATTTTACAAATTATTTTAATACCTTTACAAAATTTCACAGAGATTTCACTTAATAAAATCTAAATCTGTTACAAAGTTTTCTTCTCTCTCTGACTCTTGTTAGGCTACCAGTGAAGGTTTGCAGTGAAGCCCAGAATTAGGTGCCATCTTTTGGGGAATCTCTCGTGGGAACAAAATGTGCCCACAGTCTGAATGAAAAACCTAAGTCCAAATCTGTGGACTTGTAGAGTTTCAGTGTGGCCACAGACCAAGTGAAAATCCTGAGTCTGATTTGTGGACTTAGGATTTTCACTTAGTCTGTGGGCTCACAGAAACTCTACAAGTCCACACATCAGACTTGTATTTGTAATGAAGTGCATTCGCCACTTGTTTCATTTATGTCCTTCATATGCTTGTCAAAAGTTGCCTCGAAGTGCAGAACACTCACCTCAAGATGTATACAATTATTTGCAGTCTCCCAAACAGTCGAGATGTTGAAGGAATTCCTGGAATTTGTAAACATAAAACCCCATAATATTCTTCATGCGTGCCAAACTTGATTGCCTGCCTTCAAGCTTTTCTCTCTCTCTCTCTGTACAAGCTGCTTTGAATGATCGGCTCCTAGCTGCCGAATCTATTCTGGCAAAACTGAATGACCCCCTAAATGAGTTATACTTAGATTTTTGGGATTCTGTCTTATCCATCTCCAGTGATCTTAGATGCTTGGATTTTTCACAGAAAGGATTGAGATGCTTGAATTTTGACACAGAAGGAGCTTCACAGATGCTGAGAATGTATAACATTATGGCTCCTGTGCTTACAATCTGAATGATTTAGACCCACAGAGCATTTTAGAATCTGTGTCACTGACAGTATATACACACACACGCGCACACACACACACTATATTTGAAGAAGCACTGAACATTGAAACGCAAATGTTATCACCGTAAAATCTGTGGCATCCAGTGTATGTAATGGCGGCCATGTCTGCTCTCTTCTTGTGTTAATTATAAACGCTTGTAAATTCATATATCACTGCGCCATGTTGGGGACTCCTTATCGAGCCACAATAGGGCTTATCACATCCTGTGGCTGTTCCTGATGAAGGAGGAGGAAACATTATGTATAAGCTAGTAGGTTCATTCATGTGTTTATATACAAGTGGACGGAGGGACATCCGTCACGGTTGAAGACTGGAAGATACGCATTGCCATATTCATAATGAAGCATAAATATATAAAGTACACAGGAGTGTATTTATTATACATGAGACATCAGTGATATTCATAGACACGTATATAAAGGGTACATGATAATGTAATGAGTACAGGCATAGTAAAATAGCAGGTAATGTACAGTCTCACATTTCATTCATCTACAAAATCAGACGTGGGTTTTCCATTCAGTCTCTAGGCACACAGAAATTCTATAAATCCACAAATCAGACTTAGGTTTTCCATTCAGTCTCTGGGCTCACAGAAACTCTACAAGTCCACAGATTTGGACTTGAGGATTTTCACTCAGTGTTTGGGCCCGCAAAAACTCTACAAGTCCAAATCTGTGGACTTACAGGATTGGCTGTGTGCCTCTCAAGATAAAAGACTCGATCAGAGCTACGACCCTATAAACAGGTGGAAGAGAAACTATAAATATAAGACACTGAGAATTTCCAACTTTATCATTGCTATGATAGCTGACACCTGAGGACGTTTGAAGGAGCTCCAGAAATGATCTTCACAGCAAACAAGTTTGTTCCTGCTTGGGTGAAAGCCCAACAGTGCAAACAGGTGTAGATTTCAGGCTGCAATTCTGGTAAAAGTCTTAAGTAACAATACGAAAAGGTTCCCTTTGTGGTTCCTAAATTAGGGAGATCATATCTCTCAGCCCAATTCACTGCTAACGAGGATAACACACTAGTATCATTAATGATCAGTACCACAATTAAGTACTTTTACTTACTGAGCAGTCCCTGTAGATCAGTGGTTCTTAAACTGGGGGGCACGCCCACCTAAGGGGGCACCAGAAGCTTCCAAGGGGGTTGCAAGCAGGGTTGCCAAATGGTGCCTATTATTTTTTTTTTAATTTGGGATATTAATTGCAAAATTGCCAAAAACATTATCACCTTCCATATGTTTTCTAATTATTATCTCAAAACATGCCAAAAATTGAAAACATAAGTCAATTTTCATTTCAAGTCTTATTTATGAAATGAAATATAGTACAGTGCATACTTATAAAAAATTTAACAGCAATGAAACAAAAATCTATCATTCATCCATATATTCATATAAGCAAATAGGCAACATAGTTCATAGTTGGCAAAAATTTCAGGGTTGGGGGGGGGTGTGGGATCTATACATAATGCAGAGGGGGCCACAAGGCAAAAAAGTTTAAGAACCACTGCTGTAGATAGACACGAACTCTGATCATAAATTGGTGTGAGATACAACGAGAGGTGCGCCTCTCTCTCTCTCTTTCTTTCTTAGCATGTTGTGATTCCTTACTCCTTGCAACTCTCCTGACTAGAGTCGTAGCAGATTCCTTCAAAACTGGATTGTAGGATTCATCTTCCAATTTTACCTCCTCACTGAATCCTATATTTGTTATCAGTCTTCACAACAGTGTCACTGAAACGTTCCATTGTGGCTCAATTGTTGTGGGATCGCGCATCCTTCTCAAGACCACAATCTAGAAATATCCTCCTCATCATGAAGAAGATTTACAGAAGTGGTGATTCTCGAGCAAACTAGACTTTGTGTATTTATTACAGATCTTAAATTTTCATCATCACTCATATCATGACAAGCCCAATTTGGAATAGGGCCAAAATTAACAGCACCAGGAGTGGTGCTACCAAGCAAACAGACATCGTTGTATTCATCGCAACAGTACACAAATGCACTGCAATAATCATCAGCGCCAATAATCAAACTTATATCACTTAAGGTATCTGATTCAATATTCTGATCTGAAAGTTTAACACCTCGTTCTTGCAATTGCAGATGCACGCTGTGTAGACCAGGTGTGTGTGTGTGTGTGTGTGTGTATGGAAGTGTTGACATGCTCGAACCTTTACTCTCACTACATCAAACATTTTAGTTTCCACATTGTCTCCAAAAGGGGTTAATGTTAGTTCCACCTTTTTTATTGGTACAAAGTTCAATTTCTCAACATCATTCAAATGTCATTCCGTTTCACTATTACAGCAGCCTCATACAAAATGAATGCATTACTGCAATCGTCTGCATCTGTGGTGGAAAAATTGAAGGCAAAATCGCCTTACTAAACATACAAATTTGACAATAATAATACCAACAGAAATTTCAATAATGTCGAAGCAGACAACACTTCCTCGGAAACCACTGACATGCAGAAAAACCCACTCAAGTCAACACTGCGTGTTCTACAAAAATAATACTGGTCAGTACTGTATTAAAAGATTCTTCTTCAAAAATACATCTGAATAACTAAAATATCGGAAGTATTTGAACATTGTGATAGTTCAACCTTTCCACTCCAATATCGTGTATGTCCGTGTGTCAGGACATATCTGATAAGAAAAAATGAATGATGATGACTTCATTATTATGGCCGCTTGCTTCTTTCTCTGGTCAATAACATCAAAAGCTGATGGTTTTTATATGTTCATGCAATGAATGAAGGTCCATCTTTTCATTTCTTGCCATAAAATCCATTGGCGATGTAATGAATATAAAATTCTGTTTTTGTCAGAATGTTTATTCCTTTATGTACATATTGATTTTGATAATTTATTTACAGAAAATGTAATAATGTCTGCAGATCATGACTCAAGAACAGATGCAACATAAGAACACATATTCTTCATTTTCTCTTGACATATCACATGCATCTAAAATCTGAAGGCACCAGCGTATTCAGGGTGAATTTATTGTATGAAAACACAAGTTTTATTTGACCTTGATCGCAGGAATGATGCAAAATCCGATGATAAGTAAAAACAGGCATAAAGAATGAAATGCTTCTCTCTTCACTTTTACTCATTGTAATTCCTTTGTGTTTTATCTTATTGATTTCAAGGATTCATGATTTAGTTGTACAATTAACACCGAATCCTGTAGTATGACCCAATCTTTCCTATCTTGTGCAAAACCTGAGATAAACTAAGAAATATCAACATATCGGTAGTTTTCGGAGCCACCTCCCGAGGGTACCAGCCAATCAGAGGCCGCTAAACAAACATCTCGGAGGCCCAGGAATCTACCTTGAGTGAACAGGTATACCCTGCCACATACAATCCTCTGCATATTATGACAAGCATAGACATACTTCTTCTTCAAGCAAACAGAAAGCACAAGGGAAAACAGACCACCAACTGTGAGAGAGAGAAGGACAACAACTACCACAGAAGCACCACAAGAAAAGGAAAACCTCGCATCATGACCATGTTACGTAGGAAGTTACATATGGTGACAGCTATGAAGATGAGCCCCAGTGTCTCAGAACCAGAGGATGATAATACTGAGGCAAAGACAGTGACCAGAAGCAAGCAGAGGAGGAAGGAAGCACAACCAGGAAAACTGTGGGGAGGTTGGAGGCTGCAGCACAAGTGTAGGACAAACTACATACTTTGTCATCATCTCCTCAGGTTGATGCCTAGTTGAGTCTTTTCCTTTTCCTTTTCTTCATAATTCATTCTGACTGGTGACGTCCTTCCTGTCTCTTGATCCTCCTCACTGCTCCCCCAGGCTCGGGACAGATGAACAACTAGTGCTGCATCATCAGGGAGTCAGTGTCCAGTCAAGGGAAGCACACAGGCGAGCAACACCTACGTCAATAATGGTGCTGCAAGCTACAGTTACATTAGAGGATCCAGAATCCTCTAATATGTACCACCGCCAGGTTTCCACATGCAAAAGGCACCAGCCAGGAGACACGAACAGCCGTCTTTCAATTCTTTATGTCAGTTCTCTTTGCTGTTCGAACTGGAAATACAGCATACAGTACCTGCACACACTCCACCTGGAAAAAAAAAAAGGAAATTAAGAATATCTACAGCAGTGAAAATTCATATATTGACAGACAACAAGGCTGTTACACGAACTTTAAAAATCAAGAGAAATAAGGCTAAAGGCAGCTCACTTCTCTTGTAAGGGCATCACATCACGCCTCTCCTTTCTTGTGTTTCTCCTTTCAGATTCGCATTTATCACGTCATGTAAATTACCTGTCTTTGTTTCAGATTCTTTATGTACCTCATCTTATGCATCATTGTACAGCCTTTCCGCCGATATGTATATCTACCTTTTGTTTGCCATGTAACGAATGTTGTATGTGTTCTTATGCTTGTAAGAAAACACAAATTTTGTATGGACGCAGCGGGGGGCCTCGGCTTGCCCACTACCTTCCCGTCTGCTTTTTGTTTTATAAGCACCTGCCGAGAATAATAAAGAATCATTCTCTCTTTTGACATTTCTCTTGAACCTCACACTCTCACTTAGTCTAACTTACAGAATGGCCAAAACTGTCCAAACCACTCCTCCCTTTCTCCTTAACCCAATATACAAAAAACACTATAAATTATGCTCAATCACAAGAGATGGATACCTGAATAAAGTACAGTATTTGGCTAATCACTTGCACACCCAAAAAACCTTTGTTCTCAAAGCGCATTGGGGATTGGGAAAAAATGTGAATCTTTCAATTTTAAACAAGCTGTTTTTGGGATTAGGTTTCTTGGCCCTGTCTCCAACCCACAAGACTCAAGCAACTCCTATACTCTGTCATGGAAGCTATGAACTTCACTCTATAACTGTTTGTGATTAAAATCTTCCCATTTCTATGATCAGTAATTGCAATATGCTTCTGAGAGACATATAATCTATTCTGTCAATTCAGAAAAAATATGAGCGACTCTGCTTCCTCTTGTATGCTCAAAAGCGTTTGATACGGTTGGTTTCAATTTTGTCTCAGATACTGGAAAGAATGTGGTTTTTTCATAAGACAAAATGTTTCATTTGTAAGTTTGATCAAATGCTTAGTATTTCTCTTTGTAAAATTTTGCTCAGGAACCATTATAAATAGAATGTTAAAGAACAAACCCATTCCTTAAGAAGGCTTTAGAACTCACCCCATGGTACAAATGGACTGGATTTAGTGTTGCAGGATTTCTAGATCCTTGATGAATATACTTCAAAACAATTCCATATCTAGTCATTAGTTTTCCTTTTCCATTGTACCATTATTGATAATATCTGATGAATCAATTAGGGATTGTTTTGGAATAATAAAAGACTATTGGAAGAATGTTTATAATAAATGATGAATTATGGAATCTTTAGTGGAAGAGACAAAGATTGCCATGAAACTGATTCTGACACAAAGAAAGAAAGTGAGGAATAAAAGGTGGCAAGAATAAAGAGGAGGAGAGAGGACCAAAAGGACGAGCCGTTGCAATTGATTTTTGGGAAGATCTCAACCTCTTGGTTCAGAAGACTACTATAAGCAATCAACTTCACTGTTTGTTTAGTTCTCTTAGCAGTTTCTTCTGATCCTCAATTGAGAGAACGTTGACATTTCTTCTCCCTTATTTGAGATAAAGTAAAACGTCTTATTTTTGTTGAAAACCGCCTCGTTTTCGTCGCAACGACGAAAATGTCCATTTAGAAAATGCCAAATAAACCAGTCTCAGTGACGCATTTTTGACCATCTATAAAACAACCTATCCCATTGACCTCTTTGAAACAAAAGACGTCGGTTTTGCGTCACGGGACGGAAATAAGTTGGGGTTTTTCAGACGATGTGAAGTGACGGCGCTCGTTGTCTCGACCTCGTGATGTTCGATCCAACCTCTGAATAAGCCTCCCTTCTACAATCTAGGGGATCGATGTACAGGGGTTATTTGAACCCCAATTTAGGTGTTTTAAATGGGAACTAGATAAAACGATATCATGGGTCCAAGGATAATTTGAAGAGGAGAATGCGATAAACCCAGAACATAAAAAGGACCTCTTATATAACTGAAATTGCCCTAATTCTGTCATACGTGTTCTTGACCTGTTGATGTATGATGTGAGCCAATCCAAAATCAGGGGATCGATGTAGAACAATTCTGTTACTTTTCATTTAACCCCAATTTAGCTGTTTTAGGGGTTTAATAACTAGATAGATATCATGGGTCCAGGGGTCAGCAAATGTAGATTTTCTACTTATTGGTAACTATAAAAACTCACAAAGAAACATTTCATGAATATTAAATTAAATTGGGGTGCCCTAATTCATTTATAGGCTGAACTCAGGCTAGATTTAGCTAGGCCACTGATGGGAGACGTCCCAGGCTGAGAGACCTAACTGAGGTGACCCGTTAAAGACATTAGTTGTTCTTCTCATTCCTCCTGTGGCATTTGTCGGCCTTATTTGAGTAAAACGTCACCATTTTTTCTGGGAGGAGAGGATCCTGGTATCCCTTGACCTCTCAAAAGGTCGGTTTTGCGTCACAGAAATGGGTTTTTCAGATATGATTGCCTGCCACTGTGAGCTTTGGCTAGGATAACTTTATATAGATAGCCTGGCCAAGGGGCGATAGGCTTATATAACTGAAATTGCCCTAATTCTGTAATTTCTTGCCTGTTGATGCCTAGGCTAATCAGGGATCGATGTAGGGTAGCCTAACCTAATTTAGGTGTTTTAGGGGAACTAGATAGGCTCATGGGTCCAGGGGTAGCCTAAATTGCCCTAATTCCATTATAGGCTGATCAGGCATATTATAGGCTATGACCTAACTGACTGACCCTAAAGACATTAGTTGCTAGTGGCTCGGCCCTATAGTATAGCCCATTTTCTGCAGGCTAGGCTCTCAGGAGCCCAGATATAACCTTTGGCTAGGCTAGGCCTAGCTTATATAGCCTAGGCTAGGCTATAGGTTGTAGGAGAGTTGTGCACCTAGGCTCATTGTATCTGCTAGGTAGTTTTGAGACCTTAGTAGAGCAGGAGGCTCTAAGGTACTTTTGCCCTTGAGGAGGAGACGCCCTTGAGGAGGAGACAGTCCATGTTTCTGATGTTCGGTGTTACTTGGGTCCCCAGATTTTATGTATCCTTTGGTCAGTCACTCAGTGCCTATGTTTGGCCTTTGGGAAAATCGAGACGCCTCTTCATTGCTGATGTCTCCTGAATTTCGGGTGTAATTGGTTTAGTTTCTGTTCCCTGGTATTTATGTATTTGTCACGTTTTCCTGTAACTTCTCTCTCTTTCTCTCTGCAGGTTGATTTCCCTTTTGGCACCCTATGGGGTTTATTAATGTCTGTTGACTCTGTCCGTAATAAGGGTTTTCAGCGGAAGTTTGAATGGAAAGGAAAAGGAAAATGGTATCCCTTCAGAAACCTTGGTATTAAAATGCCTTCTTTCATTTTTTTGACCAAATGTCCTTGACAGTTGTTTCTCTTTGGGCCAGCACCACACTTCGCTGCCCATACAACAGACTTCACGTTGACCATAGTGCTGTTAGACTGTTCATTTGTCCTTAAAGATGGTCTGAAATAGAAGGACAGTTAAACAGGTTTAAAGGAGACCTGTAGTTATATTTATATGAAACATCAATTATTTTACTTCAACAGCCTGAGCAAGGCTTTAGTCTGTAGTACATTGTATGATTGTTACTGAGAAAAACATTACTGCCTGTATACTAATGTAAGCCTGATACACTTTCTGTATATTTATAATGATCAGTTTCTCTATCTTGCAGATAATTTGTGATGCACCAAATGCAGACTTGGTTAGAGGTCCTCAGAAAGTTAAGTTGAAGTACTTTATCGTCAAGAAGGAAGTGTGTCTTTTGGTTTTGTTGGGAACGTGTTAGGACCGCTGCCCATTTTATTTTTCCGTAAGTATTTAAAAGATCATTTGTACGTTTATGAGTATTGTCGTTCATGTATGGTTTAAAGTTGAGATCTTGTGGTTAGGAACATTCTAATTGCTTAGGCTTGGTTTCTCTTGGCATCAGAATTGAAAAAAGAAAATAATTTGTTCCCAAGGTTATGAACCTTATGTGGGAGTACAAGCAGAACCAGAATTTTTTTACCCCAGTGAATTTGAGAACTCTTACAGGAAATAAACCATTTACTTGCTCTTTATGTCAAAGTAGTTTGTCTCATTCTGAAAGTCTCAAAATACACATCAGACATCATACTGGAAAGTAGCCATTCACTTGTTCTGATTGTCCAAAAGTTATACACGTTTGAATACCCTGAAATTACACATGAAAATTCATATTGGAGAGACTGGCCTTTCACTTGCACTGAATGCCAAGAAGGGTTTCATCATTCCTCTCCTCTCAAAGTACAAATGAGAACCCATACAGGAGAGAAGCAGCCATTCACCTAGTCAAAGGAGTTTTAATCTATACCATGTTCTTAAAAGGCACATGAAAACTCATACTAGTGCCAAGTAGCCTTTTCATTAGAACCAACTCAAAATTCACATGCAATTTGTATAAGCAAAAGGTCATTCTTCCATAGATAGATTTATAGTACTCCCAACTCATGAAGGAAAGATGCTGTTCATTTGATTGTCAAAATTACAGTAAGTCAGGATTGTTCCGACACGATATACAAACCGTCGGTCCATTACATTAGGAATCACTTTCAGGCGTAGGCTGGAAACGGCCGTTAAACTGTTGAGCAAGGTGGTTAGGTAACTAACGCCAGGTAGGTGGGAATACATGCCTGCCCGGATGTAAACATCCCAGTTTGCTTTCGGCCGTCATGGGTTGCTGACATGTTTTTTCGTTCTCTCTGCCTGACTGTCGTTAAGCTCTTATTATCCCGGTGGGATCTTTATGTATTTTTGTTTATATATACGTGTGTTTGATATTTATTAATACAAACCCACGATTTGTGATAACCTTGCATAAGCCATCGTTCCCTGCCTGTGTCTTGGGTTTGATGGCCAAGGGCGTAATTGGAGTAGTGTAACCGAGTGGTAAGGCTCATCTTCCAGCAGCCCTTTACGTAAATACTGAAGCACCCCTGTACATTCGGAGATATAGTTTGGGACGTAATATCTTCACTCCCCTACATTCATCGGGACGTAAGAGTTCGTTCCCTTCTTGGGCTTCCGCCCTCCGTGTATAAGGGCATCACTAATTCCTTCCTACTTATGCTGAGTGTTGCTCACCGCCTGCGCTTGGAGAATCACGGGCCGGGTGGGAGGTTGCGGGCGTCGTCGATAAGTTCTGCTTCCACGGTGCCCTCCCCTCCATCCTTTTTTTTCTCTTCCTGTAGCCTCTTCCTACTCCCCTTTAGTAGATCTCTCTCCTTCGCCCTCTTCGCTCGCTCGTCGGGCGAAGACCAGGGGTGGGGAGCGATTGGGCGACCTCGTCTAGAGTACCTCCTCCCGCTGCGTAGGGCAGTTCCCCTTGTAGCGAGAGGAGTCTCCCTCTACTAATCATCTTTGCTTTTCTTTCAGGTTGACAGTGAGCATCGCAGACACAGCAGTAGTTGGCTGGATATATCAAAGGATATCTCGCATGAAGCAGTCCCGACATTCATTCAGTGTTGCTTCAGGATCGACCACAATGCCTGGTTAGATGACATACTGTATTTCCACGTCGGGATCGTTCTGACTCTGTTCCCGCCGATGTGGATCGATCGCTGTCATTGCTGGTTTTAATGTATGCTGTTGCAATGTCTTCTGCATATGTGTGGTCCATCTGCTCCTATTGTTCCCTCTTGTCAACTCGACGACAGTCTCTGGGCTGCTCTTCCTGGTCTCGCTGCTGGTGACTTTCAAGTGACATTTCTGTCCGTTGCAGTAGCTCCTGCCTTCCAAACCGCTAACGTAGCTCCTGCATCGGCTGTCCTGATTGTGCCTGCTACTTCTCCTAGTGGTCGTGCCCGGGGCCGCTTCCGTTGTGTTTCTGCTAGCTGCCCTGGAGGTTACGATGTCTGCCATCCTGTAGAAGATGTTGGCGTGAAGGGGAAGGAAGTCGCCTTGTGGAAGTGACGTTCCTGGCCGTTGCAATAGCTCCTGCCCTCCGAACCTCTGCCGTAGCTCCTGCATCGGCTGTCCTGATCATGCCTGCCGCTTCTCCTGGCGGCCGTGCCCGGGGCTGCTTCCGCTGTGTTCCTGCCAGATGCCCAAGGGGTTACGATGTCCGCCATCCTGTAGAAGATGTCGGCGTGAAGATGAAGGAAGTCTCCCTGTTGAGGTGATGTTCCTGGCCGTTGCAGTAGCTCCTGCCTTCCGAACCGCTGCCGTAGCTCCTGCATCGGCTGTCCTGATCATGCCTGCTGCTTCTCCTGGTGGTGGTGTGCTGGGCCGCGTCCGTTGAGTTCCTGCCAGACTGCCCTGGAGGTTACAATGTTTCGTGTCCACCATCCTGTAGAAGATGTCAGGAGTGGAGGTGAAGGAAGCTGCCCTGTGGAAGTAGCTGCTGTCTTCTTCATCTTATCTTCGATTTCGTCTTCTGTTGGGTCTTCCCTTCCTCTCCTGAGGTCCAAGGGGGTCCCAAGAATTGGACAGACCTCCGTCGGCCGAAGGAGAGGAATGCTGCTTCTTCCCTTTGATGCCCTTGGACGTCTAGGGACTGCCTCCTTCCGAGGAGGCAGTGGGTCTCTTGTTGGCTCTTCCCGACCTTCGGGTTAGGAAACCGATTCGCATAGCCCTGGGTTTTGTGTTTCGGTTTGCGATCCCGTTCCCAGTCCTAGAGCTTCCGCCTCTAAGACGGGGGCTGCTTCGGGCACTCGTTCGTGAGCCGCTCGGAGTGCTCGAGATTCTGTGGAATATCGAGTATCCCGATCTGGTCTGGAGAGATTTTCCTCGGCCCAGTTCAGGAGCAGTGTGAGAGAAAGGGCCGAGGCACCCAGTGTCTCGGCTCTTCCTGCCAGCACCGCAAGCGCTTCCCGAGTGCTTGCCAGTGCTTGGTCGGGTTCCCATCCTGGTGTCTCGATCCTGTCGGGTCGAACATCAGAAGAAGCAGGGAAGAGATTTCCTTCGGGAGACCTGTGGGACTTCTAAGGGACTGACTCTCTTCCGGGAGACAAGTTTCTCTTGTTGGCTCTTCCCTCCCTCGGGCAGGAACCGATTCGCATTCTCCTGTGGGATCTTGCGTTTAGGGGCCGTGAGAGCGTGGCCTCGAGAGGCTACGCCCTCGTTGTCAGTCTTGGAAGTCTGCGTCCAAGACTGGTTCTGTGCTTGGCTCTTTCGATCTCTTAGGAAACAAAGCAGCCACTCCCGATTTTTGGGAGTCTTGTGGGTAGCTCGAATTCTATGAATCACGAGCACTCTCCTGACGAGAGGCACAGGACGAGAGAAAGTGCCGAGACACCCAGGTGTCTGGGTGCCGAGACACCAGGTGTCTGGGTGCCCCAGGTGTCTGGTCACCACCCAGGTGTCTGGTGTGCGAGCCAGCTGCTTCCAGTTGCTTCGTTGCTCAGCCGGGCTTCATTCTTGTGTCTTGAACTTTAGGGTTCGAGCATGCAAGATAGCAGACACAGAATTCCCATTTGAACCTTCTCTCGAGGGGCCTCGGCCTTGAAGGAGTTTAGAGTTTGGGAAACTAGCAATTGTTCACAGCAGATGAGTCTGGCCTGCCCAGTTACGATTGTGTTCCTGCGATTGGCTTGGCTTGGCTCGACTCCCGGTCGCGCTTACGAGAGTGGCTCGGCTCGACTCGGCTTGCCAGACTGGCTTGGCTCGGTTCGGATCGCCCCGCCTGCCTCCCAGTCCGCCGCATACCAACCAGCTGGATCGCGTTCCCGTGATCGGCTCGGCCCTACTTGGTTTTTTCCGATTCGGGTTCTCGGCTATGATCGAGTGAACTTTTTGCTCTTCCCAGGAAAGCGCTTTGCCATGGCACAAGTGCTCTTCTTCCCCCATGTGGCAGCAATCTCCTTCGGTTGATTATTGCTCACGGTCCGCCTCTCCTGCTTATCTTACTGGCAGGACAGGTAGGGATACTCTTTCTCATCACCTGTTCCCCTCTCCTCTCGGTTGTTCCGAGAGGCGCGAGATGGACAGAGAGTGCTCCGACGAAATTATCTTCGGAGTTCGGCTGCCTGGCATGCTTTGGGTGTTGGTCCCCCGATTCTCTCGTAGTATAACCAGGTAGCCGAGGAGGGTTTCATGGGAGAGTTACAGGAGTTTCACGCTTCGGAAACAACGAGGGTTTTCCTCTTCAAATTGCGATCGCCCCCGTGTTTTGGAGAACTTCGCGCCGATGAATTGGCGCAAGGATCCCCAGGACAGGACCGCGGCTCCCCCAATGAATAACCTTCATCACTTGCAACCCTTGCAGTTCCCAAGGGACCGGGACCGAGTCCTGTCTTTCCGAGAAACGTTCGACCTGATGGATTCTTTTCTTCAAAGGAGTTAATTCAGGTCGAGACACCAAACTTCCACCCCTGCCTCGACAGAATATGAATTCTTCTTGCCTCGGAGGGTCTTGCTGACTGCAGTTTTTGGGCAATTTGGTGCTAAGAAGAAGGACTTTGTCCCAATTCGGATCTCCGGTTTCGTAAGTCCCGAGTTGGCTCGACCCTTGGGGAACAAACCTTTACTTGGTTCTGCCTTTCTCTTTCAGAGATTTGCCAGATACCTGGTAATCAAGGTTTGTACTAGGGCATCGACTTGTCCTTTGGACAATGGCCAAGAACTTGGGTCTTAGTCATCTCAACTCGACCTTGAGTTCAAGCCAGCCCCCTCAACTCCTTAGCTAAGAAGTCCTAGGCTTCAGAAGAAGATTGCAGCTGCTGATGCCTGGACGAAATGATACATATCGAGTCTCTGGAACTGGCAGCGACATTGCCAAGACCTGGGAATGGATTCCTTCAGAAGTATCTATTTCCCTTAGGTCTTGGCAATTCTTTCCATCGAACTTCCATCCCGCCTCCTCTCCCGTGCTCCCGATTTGGGAAATGCCAGCCTGGCTAGAGCTAATTGGCTTGGTACCCTGTCATCTTGCAGAAGCTTCCCCATGGTGGAGAATGGAAGTCTGCTTCCATTCCTCCGTCCTTCTTTCCTCTTCGATGTATGAGGAAAGAGTTAGGCTAATGCTTGATTGAAGGAACCTTCGAATATGCTTGCATATTCCCCTCACATCTTGTGTCTACTTACGGATTCACAGATTGAGGAATAGGCACACACTGGTAAGACCTTGTCTTGAAGTTGTGTGACCGAGACGATTAGTACCTTCTCATCACCGTCCTGGGCTCAGGGCAGCCTTTTGGCCGTCCGAGAATTTAGGATGGGTTTTGCTGCACTCACTGGTTTCATTGAACAACAAAACCACAGTAGTGGCATTTGTCAACAAACAAGAGGCAATCGTTTTTTCCTCCTGTTTCATCTCGACATTTGCAGGCACTCGAGTGTTGTTCTGTTACACACTCGACAGCTCAATTAACCAGGTGGGGATGTATTGGTAGGCAAGCCTGGCCTCAGGGTTTGAGTGATCGGGACGGAACATGCTGCTCACTCTTTTCTTCATGAAGATTCATGCAGAGACTGCTCGACTGAGAAATCCCTACCGTCCTTCTGTTGCCTCCCCGCACACAAGTTCGGTAGTTTTTTCTCGCTCCTCCATACCAGACCAGGGGCCGCTCTGGTGAGGCATGCTGTCAATGTTTTTTCCTCCGTATTTGTCCGTTTCACTAGGGGTTCACAAACATTGCTCGCCCTGAGTTACAGACAAATACTTGAAGACTTCGCCTTCATCCGACCTGATTGCTGAGGCATCAAGAAGAATTCCGCTTGACCCAACCTCCTGAATTCCGCTTGACCCAACCTCCTGTAGCAGCTACTCAAGAAGCAGTTCTTAAGGCAGTACATCCCTGTGTGTTCAGGACTGGGAGACTTTCCAGCTTTCCTTGCAAGCACAGGCTTTCTCGCCGAGCGGCAACGGATATAGCTGGATATCCCTTGAAGTCCTCTGCAACACTGTCCCAGGGACTGGATCCGTCTTCGCTGGTGGTGTCGTTGTCGGAACTTCTCGGGTCAGAGTCGCTTGTCAAGTCTGGACTTCCTCCTCTTCTCCGCCGAGGGTTGCTTCTCTCCCTTTCATTTGTGAAGAACATAGGCCCTTGCAACCTAATCTTCTATCTGAAGTAGCCTTCGTCTCCTCAGTTGAGAGTTAGCTATGGATGAGAAGCTTCTTCAGTCGTGCTGTCCCAGGGAACTGTTCCCTGGGTGGCATGTGACTCGTTTAGGGTTCCTGTCTGTGCTCTGCACGCACCTTACGAGAGTCGTTGGATAGAGATATGCCCTCTTAGGACCATCTCTCATCTTACCCTGGCCTTGGCGTAGAGGATGGAAGAACAGGGATGGGGATCATACCTCGTAGGTGGACTCCGAATCCATTGGCATCTACTGTGGGGTTCGAGTCCTTCTTGTGTGTGGATGATCCAGATCATTTGTTACTTTGTCCTGTTAGGGAGCTGTGGTACTTTCCGAAAGGCTCGCCCCCTCGACATGAGACCACCTTGACGTGGTGAGGGGGCTCTTGAACCCCAGGAATTTGTTTCTGGGTTTGAGTCCAAGAGTCTCATATACCATCACATATTGTTTTGGATTAAATTTGTGGAATATTCCACTTTTAGTAAAATTTACTGGACCTGATAAACAGGAAAAGATATCATAGCTGGGAATGGGTTTATATCCGAAGCTAAATAGTGAGAACTGTGGTAGGACCATCAACTGCCCAATAATGTTCAGACCCGAGGGTTACCAGATTGGTAGCTCAAAGGCGGAACTATTTGTTAGGGCTGGACCACGGATTCCAGGGGTGTCTGGTTCTATGGATAGGACTCTTGGCATTCTATCCGGTTTGCCCATAACATGATTAGGGTGGGGATGATTGTATTTTTGTAATACTCTCAGTCCTAGCAAGCGGGTTTGGCTTACACTTGGGCCACTCTAATCATGTTGTGCCATCCCCTTTTGGGTAGGGTAGGGAGCGGACATTTGGGAGTCAGTTCTCACTTGTGCCATTGGTGGAAGATTAAAACTCCATGAAAAGCTGATGATATCTTTTTAAGGTTTTCAGGTTTTTTATTTTCTCTCTCTCTCTCCTCCCTCAAATCTTTATGCTAAGTGAAAATAAAGATTCGAGTACCCCTGGGCCCTTTGATGGTAGTGACTTGGCACAGATGATGACCACTGGAACCTCCTGTAACAGCCTTTCTTTGGAAAAAACAATAAAGAATCCAAATGTAATCACACTAGAACCTTATGCTCCAGTACACAACTAATCAAAAAAAGTAAATATCGTCTTGTCCCAACCTTGACTCACTTCAACTCCCTCTTTGGGAGTGGAAGTTGGTCAAGGTTTCTAACCATGGAAACAGAACAGCAAATCTCAGCCCTAAAGACACTCAACGACAGAAATGTCGTTTAGACAAATAAAAATGAAGACGTGGCTTATAGAAGCCACAACAAAAAACCGGTCTGAAGACTATCTATCAATAAAAAGTGTTGACAATGTTAATGTAAAAGTAAAGAAGCATGACACTATGAACAGCAAACAGGGTACTATTGTACTTCCTGAAAATAATGACAAACCGATTGACAAAAATATACTGTTGGACTCTCTTAAAATGAGATATACCAAAATCCAAAACTGTGAGGTATATATAATACCAAGTAAACAAAATAATAAAGTATTAAGAATTGCAAAAATAAAATTTGAGGGTCAAGATTTACCTCAAAAAATAAAAATTTTGGGCCAAAATAGAGAACTGAGACCTTATGTTCCCAAGCCACTACAATGTCAAAATTGTAGTAAATATGGACACACAAAGAAAAACTGTCGTAATGAACCTATATGTGCTTATTGTGGATCTGACGAACATGCCACACAATGGAAATGTAGTGAGCCAAAATGTGTAAACTGTGGACAGGATCATCATGCTAGGTCCAAGGAGTGTGTGTACTACATATACAATACAGAATTGAAAATGTTACAAGAACGAACAGGGATGTCTATCAAAGAGGCTAAATTGGAATTAAAAGTGAGAGGAATGCAAGATCCATCTAAGAAACATATTCTTTAATAACAGGAACCAGTAAGGAAACAAAAATGCATAAAAATAGAAATAACGAAGCACAGAAAAGTAAATCACAAGAAGAAATTAATGCCCAAGGGAAAAAAATTAAAATGGTAAAAGAATAAAGAAACTGGTAGAAATGATATGGATAACATTTTATCAAATTCATTTGAAATATTGATGCAAATAGGAACACAGGAGGGCGCTACTACTGAAGTAACAGAGGAGGGACCTGATAGACTGGAAATTAAAGATAAAAAAAGGCCATTGGAAAGAACACCACCCAAAACAAAGAAACCAACAATTGTTAGAGAAACATCAGTTAAGTCAAAGATAAAAGATACGAAGAAAGAACACAAACAAAAACAAGTTAAGAATATTCCATTATCTCCTCAAATAACAGTAAAACCAATGGATACTGATATCCAAAATACCGAAGAAGTGGAAGACAATCGTACATAGACAATAGTGAATATGTCAAAGGAGAAGAGATTACTCCATCACCAATAATTGGTACAATAAGAACAAATAAAGAAAGAAATATACATGACAACTCTTGTGGATGTAATGATTGTTTCATTACATTGTGCAACAATAACAAAAACATAACAAAAGATGGCTTAACAAACATTATAAGAAACTTTATGAAATATAGAAAAAAAGAAACCACAGAATTGAATACCTATGAAAAAGGTTGCATGTGCGTCGAGCACTTACTATATTATAAGGAAAAACAAATGAATGTCGTGAGTAAATTATTAGAAAAAATCCAAATTGATAACGCAAAAAAAAAGAGAGTAAAACTCAACTGTTATAATAAAATATTTTCAATAGCTATATCATACAATGGAACGTAAATGGTCTACAGACCAGATTACACCTAGGAGAAATACAACGATTACTGAAAGATTATGAACCTATGATATTATGTTTACAACATCTCAACAAAACAGTGTCAACAATAGGTAAATATACCTTAGTATCTACATCTAGAGAAGAAGGAAATTTAGGTACTGCTATATATGTACATAACAAAGTATGTTATGACAGAGTACCTGTAAATTTTACTGACTTGCAAATATAAAGTATTAAAATACGAATAAAAAACGATAATTACATAATTTATAACCTACATAACCAACCTAATAAAAGTTACGACATTGATAAACTTAAAGATTTACTTAACAATACCAAGGAACCTACATTAATAGTAGGTGATTTTAATGCTCACAACCCAATATGGGACTGTCATTGTACAAACTCAAATAGAATAGGTAGTAAAATAGAAGAGTTCATGGATTCCAACGACATGTGCTGTATAAATGATAACGAAATTAGCACATATTCAAGTTAATAGGAACATTTTCCAGTGACTTAACTTTCTTCTATGTACACAAGCATAGCTGACAGATTGATCAACTGTCCCTCACTATAACATTTATAAAGCAGATTGGGAGCGATAGAGAAATGCACACTAGAAATATCCCACAACTTGAATATTTAAAAGACCATAATGAAACTAATAAATTTCTTGTTGATTTCGTTAAAAATGCTGCTGATAAAGCAATACCAAAGTCAAAAACCCCATCCAACAAACACAAAGTTCCTGGTGGTCTAATGAGTTAACAGAATTCAAAAATATAAAACACTCAATAGAGACGACAGATTTTTTTTAACGGACGACAGATAATTTGAATAGAAAGTTCACAAAATGAATAAAAAATTACCGATATTAGAAAGAAGTTTACAAAAATGACTGTTATTACTGGTGAAATTGATACATTAAAACCTGTGTACAACAAAATATCTGCAAAATTTAAAAAAGAAGTAATCTGGCGAAGAATCATTTCATGGAGGAAATATGTATCAGATCTCTAATAATACCCATACAAAAAAATATGGAAAAATTCATGAAAATAATGAAAATTTGGCGTCAAATCACCTAGACATGCCATATTAAAAGATGGGAAAAGAACACTTGATCCAAAAAAGAAATAAGTAATATAATGGGAGAAAATTTATAAACAAAGTAGTGATAAGAATTTAGGATGAACACTTCCACAAAAAAAAAAAAAAAAAAAAATAGAATTAATAACCAATTTGAAACAATAGGCTGTATATATTATAATAGGAAAATTTAGTATGTCAGAGATGAGTATGCTCTCTAACAGTAATAAATCTGCTCCTGGAGGTGACATATTTGTTTTGAGACATCTGCCACTTAGCACCTTTGGCAAAGTCATACTTATTAGAGTTTACAATCATTTATGGTCAAATTCTATTTCCAGACGAATTACGCAGTCACTAATCCCTTTATCCTCAAACCTGAAAGGATCCCAGCAATACATAAACACTACAGACCAATTTTCATAATGCTGCTTATGCAAAATTAATAGAGAAATGGCAAATGCTCGACTAACATGGCAATATCTGAGAAAATAAAATTTTAACTCCACTCAGTTTGGGTCACAGGTAACAGATCCACATTGGATTCCTCTCTGTAACTTAGAGGACTATATATTTAGAGGTTCTTTGAACGAAAACAAATTACTGTAGCTGTCTTTTTGACATTGAAAGGCATATGATACTACATGGAGGTATGCTATATGAAAAACTTTACAAAACAACAACATCCGTGGACATTTACCTAGGTTTATACAAAAATTTTTGACAAACCGCAATTTTCAGGTGAGAATTGATGATAATCTGTCTAGAACATTTCCACTTGAAAATGGTGTTCCACAGGGAAACGTCCTTAGTGGCACACAGTTTACTTTAGCAATTAATGATATCAGTAAAAATCTACCTATTGGCATTAAAAGTAACCTGTACATGGATGATTTTGCCATATATTATTCAGCATCCCGAATAATACATGCAGAACGAATCATTAATAAAAGCATAGTAAAAATAGATGAATGGGCCTCATCTGTAGGCTTTAAATTTTCCATAGATAAAACTCAAGCAATCCTGTTTTATAAAAATAAAAAGTGGAAAAAAGGTGAAATAGATTTAAAAATCAGAAACCATAGTATACCAATTGGCCAAACAGCAAAATTTTTGGGATTAGTATTTGATACCCACTTGAACTGGAGAGCCCACATTACATATGTAAAATCTAAAAGTAAAAGAGCAATAAATCTAACTAGAAAACTATCTAACACTACTTGGGAGCTGATAGACATACCCTTACTAAAGGTATAAGGCAACAGTTCAGTCCATCGCTGAATATGGAAGCCGAAGCATATGGCTCACCATCTGACGAGTGCTGAAAATGTTAGACTTGTCCAATAATGAAGGCCTTAGAATATGCTCAGGAGCCTTTAGGATCATCACCAAAATCATCGCAAGTGGAATGTGGTGAACTGCCTTTGTCTCTCCACAGAGAGCTAGGTAACAATGAAAAGTGCTTTAAGAATTCAAACTAGTGATTCTCCAACCAAAAAATTATTTGAATTAAGAGATGTATTTATAAACAACCATCCACCACCTTTCCCAATTAGAGCTAAAAGATTGTTTGAGTCGCTGAATATAAATATACAAGTGCCTGTAATAGTAAAATCACCTCCTCCCTGGACAATGAATAAAATGAGAATTTGCAATAATAATTCCCAAGTATTTATCAAAAAGTAATCATATACAACAGAACACCATAGACAGCATACAATAGAGTACATACAACCAAAAGGTCCACATTAGGCAATATATACATGGATTCAAATCAGAACACTTGAGTAGGATATGTTGCAGTGTCCCAACACAAAACTTATCGCCCTTCTTCCTAATAATGCTTCTGTATTTACAGCAGAATTGTATGGAATTGCATCAGCTATAAAAATAATTAAAGAATCATCATTCAATAATTTTGTGATTTTCAGTGATTCAAGAAGTGTTATAGAAGCTATTCAAAGTTACAAATCAAATAATAATATAGTACAACAAATTAAATTATATCTCCATAAATTATAGGCACAATGGAAAATGTAGAGAAATATGTTGATCCCTGCCCATGTAGGGATCAAAGGAAATGAAGTTGCAGACAAAGCAGCTAAAGCAGCAACTCACATGACAAGATCAAATGCAAATATCCCTGTTACTGATTATGCAACTCACATAAAAATGGGTATCATAAATAAATGGCAATATATGTGGGATGAAGAACCTGAAAGTAATAAACTGAAAGAAATAAAACCTAATGTTAAAATGGAGTTCATCATATCAGAGAGAGAGACACGCATTGGAAAGTAATTTTTAACATCGCCAGAATAGGCCATACTGCCTGACACATGGGCACCAATGAGCAGCCCATACGGCCCGCCCTATGCTCAGAATGCAGAGTACAATAACGTCAGACATGTGTTATGAATGTCCAAAGTATGACCGACAAATCGAATGTCATTTTTGGGAAATAGATCAGTGAAAGAAATTTTGTCAGAATCTTTCACATTTTCAATCGTTCCAATTTTGATGTTCTTGAAGAACTGTAATTTAATTAACAAAATATAAAAATAAGTATATAATAAAAACATGAAAACCCTTGTAACATTTGAATTTTACAAAAAAGAGAAAAATTTTTAAAATTTTGTTTAATTTATATTCAGAATTTTAATATACCGTTTTAGTATGTATGTACGGAAGTCCGAGTAAATGTATTTATTGTATGAGAGGATTTTATGTATGTACAGTTTTAATTTCATTTTAATTCATTCATCATTGTATTGAATGATCTATTGGGTCTTAGCGCTTGACTTCAGGCCTGGACCTAGTATTTTAATCAAATCCTTTCGGGCCGCTCTATGAGAGCTGAAAGTCAGCTCAGTGGTCTGGTTAAACTACTTTAATAATAATAATAACTGGAAAGGCCTGGACATTCTAACCTGGATGTCGTCAGTGCCGCTTAGTACTCAAAGCCCTAAGGAAGCAGCATGTCTAAGGACACATCTTCCTCCTGACTAAATGAAGCAACAAAGGAGTGTACTCGGCAGTTGATGACAATGATGTCTGGGTACCTTCCACCGAGAGCTCACGGTCGGCGGTTTGGTCCATCCTCGCATTTCTCCGAAGTTACTGTCGGTCTGGAAGCAAGACGGGTTCAGACCACACTCTTGTCTTCTTTCCTGGTCTTGGCCCACAGGCCCCTGGAACCCTTTTTCCTTGGCTCTGTGGTGGCTGCTCAACAAGTTGTGTTGTCTTACCCGGCTCCTTCAAGAGGACGAGTAGCATCTCGCCTAAGGTTTTGGGTTCTGAAGTGAGAAGGATTCCAAGAGTGACTGGCCTCTCTTCCTCCTCCTTCGCCACCCTCCTCCTCTCCACCTCCCAACTTCTCCTCCTTAGGGATGAGAATAGGACTTGAACCAATAGCTGCTGAACTGGCACTGATGCGTGTAAGACTACACATCGAGCACCCATTCTATTTTTCTTATAGAATCATAGAAGCAATTCTGCTCCTTCCTCTAGCAAGGAGGAAGGAGAGACTGGCAATAAGGGAACCCTATCTCGGCTTTTCCTTACTGCCTCCCGACTCTAGATCCTTCCAGCCTATTTCGTAGGGTTACTTTTCCTCACTCATGCGAAAGGGTTCAGTATATCTGGATACTTTGATCTTGCAGTTCTTACACCCGATCAATATGTCAGAGGCACGGTACTCTTCCTCGCTCTTTCGACCAGGAGGAGTAACCCAGGTGTGCAGAACTCCAGTCAGTTCAGGAGACTCACTTAGATTCCTCCCTCCAACCAGTGAGTCTTCCTAATGTAAAGGACCGACGGTTTGTATATCGTGTCGAACAAATCACATTTGCAAATTGTATTTTTCCTAACTATACAAACCTAAGGTCCTTTACATTACATACTGTGCCCACCTCATGCCACCCCTCAATCTGAACCTGGACCGAAAGGCAAACTGGAATGTTTACATCCGGGCAGGCGGGTATTCCCGCCTACCTGGCGGTAGTTACTGCCTAACCACCTTGCTCAAGAGTTTAACGGTCGTTTCCAGCCTACTCCTGAAAGTAATTCCTAATGTAAAGTACCTTAGGTTTGTATAGTTAGGAAAAATACAATTTACTTTAAAAAATTGTGATATTTGTGGTAAAGGCAGAAGCTGCTGGTTGAATGTCAACCAACTTTGGCCTGAATAAAATTGATTCCAAACAAAATCCAAGGATACCGTTTTATTTCTTTTGAAACAAATTGTGTCCAGATGATCATTGCATTGTGATATTTGTTTTTCCAGAGGATGCTTATTTTAGAGTTGAAATAAAACATGAAATTATTTTGAATTTCAAACTCTGTTTTTGTTATGAATGGTGCTATTCAGAACAAGTTTTTCCAAGATTTTTTTATTTTATTTCAGAGTATTCCAAACAGAGGAAAATTTCAAGAGATCCCAACTAGGGTTTGAGTATTGTAAATGAAACATCCTGTGGAAATGTCATTAATCAAAGAAGAGATGCAGAATTGAAGGAGTGATCTTCCTGAAAACACAGATGAAGACTCTTTATTTGCAGATCCCTTCTTAGAAGTCAAGGCAGGAATCCAGAATTTGACTATAGTGAATTTGATGTGAGTTGTTCATCCCAATCTATTAAGTATGAGGACAGCTCTCCAAGCTGTGATGATGAAAGTGCAAAGAAGATCTGTATTGCAGAGGAAAATAGACATTTGGTTAGAACAAAAGAATTTTCAAAGAGAAGCAACACAGCAGGGAAGCGAATAACTTGTGCTGAATGCCTAAGGACATTTTCACAAATGTGCCACCTGAAATCCCACATGAGAACTCATACAGGAGAGAAACCTTATACTTGCTCTGTATGTCAAAGAAGTTTTTCTCAACAAAGTAGTCACAAAGCACACATGAGAACTCATACGGGAGAGAAATCATATACTTGCTCTTTATGTCAAAGAAGGTTTTCTCAGCAAAGTATTCTCAAAACGCACATGAGAACTCATACGGGAGAGAAATCATATACTTGCTCTATATGTCAAAGAAGATTTTCTCGTCAAAGTACTCTCAAAACACACATGAGAACTCATACAGGAGAGAAACCATTATATTGTTCTATAAACCATAGAAGATTTCTCGTCAAAGTACTCTCAAAACACACGTGAGAACTCATACAGGAGAGAAGCCTTATAGTTGCTCTATAATAAAGAAGATTTTCCATCAAATTGATCTCAAAACACACATGAGAACTCATACGGGAGAGAAACCATTCACTTGTTCTCTATGCCATAAAAGTTTTACTTGTAAAAGTAATCTCAAATCACACATGAGAACTCATACAGGAGAGAAACCTTATACTTGCTCTATATGTCAAAGAAATTTTTCTCATCATAATCATCTCAAAAGACACATGAGAACTCATACTGGAGAGAAACTGCATACTTGATCTTTGTCCAGGTAGTTTTTCTAATTCTGAAATTCTCAAAGTACACACTGGAAATCATTGTAGAGAGAGGACATTCTCCAGTCCTGTCAAAAATGTTGGACAATTTCAAGTGATTTTGAGGTTACTCACGAAAATTCATAATATTTAGGGGGCAATTTAATGTATTGAATGCCAAAAGGTTTTATAGCCGATTCACTTAAGGTAGATTCTGAGCCTATGAGACGCTTGTTTGGCGTGCTTCTGATTGGCTGGTACTGGAGGTATGCAGCCCGCCACCGCTTTCATTTTAATGTTCAGAAGCTCAGAACGGAATATTTTTTATATTTCTTCATTTATCTCACGTTTTACACAAGATAGGAAAGTTTTGGTCATACCATAGGATTCGGTATTAATTGTACAACTAAACCGTGATTTCCTGAAATCAGTAAGATAAAACACAAAGGAACTACAACGAGTAAAAGTGAAGAGAGAAGCATTTCATTCTTTATACCTGTTTTTACATATCATCGGATTTTTGCATCATTCGTATGATCAAGATAAAATAAAACTTGTGTTTTCATACACACCACCCTGAATACGCTGGTGCTTTCAGGATTTCAGATGCAGATATGAAGAGAAAATGAAGAATATGTCAGATATGTTGCAACCGCATTTGACTCAGTTTGAATAGTGCCGAGACGGTGGTCTGCAGTCCGGCAGACACCTTGGACGCCGCTGGTCTTCAGCAAGAGCCGCCCAGGTGCCGTTGACAGTTGCCAATTAGCTGCATATGAGAAGTTTGGCAGTTTCAACAATATTTACCGATTATTATGTCATTATACATTTTTCGTAAATAAATGCATAGAATTTCAATATGACTGTCGAACACTTTCATCTAATATCATATATGTCCTATGAATGGACTATGGACATATCTGATAAGGAAAAATGAAAAATCAAATGGATGCATCTGTATAATTTTTCATTCTTTTTGTTTCAATAGGTAATGACATGACTATATGTATGATTTTCCATTAAATTTTTTTTAAATAACGGTAATGACTTAATAAATATGTAAGATTTTCTTCTTTTGTTCATATAGATAGCCCAATGACAATCACAATGTAAGCCTACTGTATGATTTTATTTGTTTTATGACATAATACATCAGTATGAATTTCCCATTCTTTTGTTTAAATATATAAAGCTATAAAAGCCCTGATCTGTCTCATTATCCACATGCGTTTATATAGTGATGCAGGGGTGTGGGAACATTTACGGGAATTACACTTACTCAGATATGTTCAGACACACGGACATATATGATATTGGAGTGAGAGTGTTCACAGTCATAATGGGAATTCTATGCATTTATTTACAGAAAATTTAATGACATAATAATACGGTAAATACTGTCGAAACTGCAAACTTCTCATATCACTAATTGGCAACTGTCAACGGCGCCTCAAAGCTCTCGCTGTTTGCAGATCACCGTCTCTCGGCACTACTCAAACTGAGTCAAGTACGGATGCAACATAATAAGACATATTCTTCATTTCCTCTTCACATATCACACGATTCGAAATCTGAGCACCAGCGATTCAGGGTGAATTCTATTGTATGAAAACACAAGTTTTATTTTTATCTTGATCGCATCGCACGATGCAAAATCCGACTTCCATATGTAAAAACAGGTATAAAGAATGAAATGCTTCACTTTATTTGTTGTAGTTCCTTTGTGTTTTATCTACTGATTTCAGGAAATCACGGTTTAGCTGTACAATTAATACCTAATCCTATGGTATGACCAAACTTTCCTATCTTATGTAAAACGAGATAAATGAAGAAATATGTAAATATTTCAAGTTTTCTGAGCTACAGACATTAAAATGAAACGGTGAGCGAACTGCATACCTCCCAGTACCAGCCAATCAGAAACCGCCAAACAAACGTCTCATAGGCTCAAGAATCTACCTTAAGTGAATCGGCTATAGTATTCCTCTGCTCTCAAAAACCTTATGTGAACCCATATTGGAGAGAAGCCATTCACGTTTCTTGAGTGCTAAAGGAGATACTGTGAATTAAGGTGTCTCAAAAGGTGTGTGAAAACTCATACTAGAAAGAAGTCATATACACTATATGCACTTGGGTCACAAGAGTTTTATTTTTCATTAGGTCCATCTTAGAATGAATGAGTTAACTCAGAAGAAAGAAGTCATTCTTCCACACGATGTTCAAGCAGTTTTTCTCTTGTAGATTCATAACATGCGTGAGAAGTCACGGAGGACAGACATTGTTCTTTTACACCACGTGTAATCTCAAAATCACAGTCACTGGTTCTGAATGCCAAAATAGTTTGCATCCCAAACTAAGTTTCACTGGGTATTGAAATAATTATTGTGAAATCTGCAAAATCTATAAAAAAAAGAAGCAACAGCAACCTAAGGGACTATAAAAAGTAAAATCCTTATTTATATTTATAGGATCCAATTAATATTTGCATCGACGTTTTTCCTGATTCTGTATTATATATGGTGCCATTGAGAGTGTTTGTTTACTCTTTTTTTATATATTTTATTTCTAAGTATTCCAAACAGAGGAATATTTGATCAGATCCTAACTAGGATAGAGTATTGTACATACAACCTCCTGTGAAAGGGTGAGATGAAAAATCGTTATCATTGCTCTTAATCAAAGAAGAGAAGGAGAATTTGGAGGAGGATCTTACTGAAAACACAGATGAGGGCGGGCTCTCTGTTTGCAGATCCTTTCTTAAAAGTCAAGGCAGAACCAGAATATTTTGACCATAGCAAATTTGATGTGACATTGTACTCATTGAACAATGTACAGTGGCAGGTGAAGAAATTTTCTGGTGCCTACTTCACTTTTCTTGTTCTTGCATCCTTTTGTAGGATTTCTAATTTAAGAATTAGCATTGTCATTGGCTGGTGCTAAATTTTTTCTTCCTTTGTTATTAGGCATTATGCGTATGCAATTTGTATATGAAGTTAAGTTTGAATATTTCCACACAAAATGTCAAGGTCTTAGTGGAAGTAAAAAGATCACTTTTCCATTAACATCTATGAAAATCAGGTGCAGTTTTATTTGATTATTTTCTATATGTTCTTGGTTTTAATATTCTACAAAGAATGACAAAGTTTTAGTAGATCTGACGCAGTAGACGACTGTGCCATCAATAAGCCAACCAGTCAGAAGTGTGGAGCCAAGACTTGCTTTGTAAATGACTAAAGCACTGTATCACTTTGATTAGATTAAACCTCTTTTTTTTACTTATTTTGGCTCTCTCGTGAATGTTACCAAAGAACTTTAGTTCATGGCGTACTTTGAGAGACGTCGTATCAGTCGTACGTGAGATTAGGGTCACGAAACGCTGCCAAAGATGGTCCTCACCGTGAATGAGTTAAATAGAAAGTCGCTGTCTCTTCCGGTCATCATTTCAGGAGGCAGCTTGCTTTTTGTTAGTGAACTTTGAGAGAGAAAGAGAGTTTAGTTATAAGGAGATTCTGATAACTACTCAAGGCCCTTGTGTCAGACTCCATCCTCTGGATATCCATCAAGCTTTTTATCATTTGATGGACGTTACAAACGGACGATGTCTTAAAAGCGTCCAGTAAGCAGATGGTTGTTGAATACTACATAGGCTTACTATGTAGACCTCCTATATATATGAATACCACATAGGCTTGTTATGTAGACCTTCTATATATATATATGAATACCACATAGGCTTAATATGTTGACCTCTGTATATGAATACCACATAGGCTTGCTATAAAATATAAAATAAATTGAAGTGTAAATTGTTTTATATATAATGATTTTGATTGTACTGATTTGTTCGTTGAAAAAAATATTTTTGTAATATGTTTTATTGATTGTAGTCTCTTAACATATACAATATAAAAGTATATTTATACAATATATTGTACTTAATATAAATACTATTCACTATTAATGTTATATACATTATATATTACAATTACTGTATGTGATGTATTTTCATTATAAATATTATTTAGTTTAGATTTTATTTTTATACAATGTTACAAAGATCCTGTATTATAACTATAGCACCACAGTATAATTAAATCATTATTATATTACATAATATATAACTAAAATCATTATATTACATACATACACCATTAAGACTCCAGTATACAACTTATAATTTCTCTTGCACACCCCATAATCTTACATTAGCTGAGTTTTATCTTTTCTTCTTCATAATAAGAAGAAGAATAACGAGTAGAAAGAGAGAGAGAGAGAGATCAGAAAAGAGCAAAAGTGAGAGAGAGAGACTAGGAATATTTATTCAAAGACTTCACAGACTTCTTATTACATGAAACCGATAAGCAGAAACAGAGGGGCTTAGAATCAGGTCTGTTTAACAGACAGCTTAATGATTAAAAACATACAAAATATGATACGATCTGGTTGACCACAGACATAGTTGTAAAAGACTACAGCTCAGTCTGTGGCTGTGAAATCCTTTGAATGTGTTCTATATTTTGATAGTCACAGTCTGTTAAATAACATAAAACATTATATTACAGACAGCATTTAATGTTTTCAAGATTTATAAGCAATCATCACATAATAACAATAATAATAATCATAATAATAATAATAATAATAAAGCCACTCGATAAAGCGAAAAAAGTTACAAAATATTAATATTCATAAAATACTAAGGCTAATTTACCCCAGCTTTTGGGCACTGTATTCATAAGGTCACTGCCAGCACTGACTGGCAAACATTGGCTGGTCAGCACTGCCCGGTTCCTTACGACCACACCAGGATTCAAAGCCTAAGGTACAGTCGTGAATAGCACCCGACATGAACAGACACTGAGGGGCATGGCTTTCATAAGTTACAGAGTCTGTTTAGTAACAAAGAAAAGACATCATAGCATTGGAGATCGCCAAGACTGTTTCCTGGGGACATTCTCTTTCTCTCTCACTACTCCTCACGGTCGACTTCCCCAGCGTGAACAAGCAGGCGCGCGCCTCTGGCCGCACCTCTGCGCATGCCTTCCCCACAGACGCACCAGGCAGCCTTTCCCGTGAATCAGTCGTGAGTCACGAGGTCAACCTTCCACGGAAAGGCCTCCCAGGCGCTGCAGAACAGCCCCCCGTGTGGTGCAAGTGTGCCGCCCGGGATTGTTCGTGGGCCAAGGTTTTCCGCACTCCCTGCAATGAAGGGCTTCTTCCTGTGGCGCATGTCCGTGACGCCTTGTGGGTAGAAACGCTTCCCAGCGAGATGCAGGAGAAGGGCTTGCTACACCTCATGTGCCTAGTCAGGTCGCTCTTGTCGATACACGCCTTGCCGCACAAGTTGCAGCTGAATGGTCTGACCCCATTGTGGTCTTTCAAGTGCTTGGTGAGGTAGCTCCTGACGGTGAAGGCTTTCCCGCACTGACCGCAAACAAACACCTTCTCCCCTGAGTGGATCCTCACATGGCTGATGAGGTGGCACTTCGTGGCAAAGGCCGTGCCACACTCCCCGCAGGCGTAAGGCTTCTCGCCTGTGCAGGTTCTCGGCGTTTTGTCAGCTCGCTCTTCTTGAAGGCGACACTCGGCATTTGAAATTCTTCTCCCCAACTTGAGTGCTATGGCATGCAGTTTGGAGGGGAGTACCTGTTGCCAAAGACTCCTTCGCACACTGCAGACAGATGGCTTTTTCAGGGATTCCACCCGAAGTTACGAGAGAAACCTTCAAGTCTTTCTCTAGGATGTCCCCTCTCCTCCTCCACACTGCCGCACTGAGAATGTCATTCTCCATCTACCAGCACTTCATCACCTTAAAAACCTCGCTGCTTGGTCTACTTTGAATCTCCACAAGCAGACCTAAAGATGAGTTGTTGCCACCAACTGAGATGATAACATATCTTGCATCTCGTCACGACATACTGACGCAAGTTCTACCGCCATTTTAATCCTCCTGGCTGCACCCAGGTCACGGAGAAGGAGACTCAAGTTCCACATTTCAGGACGGATTTCTAAATACATACTACACTTTCATCACAAGTGTCCCCTTTAGACTGGTATCATTCCTATCGTCATCATTACAAAATATTTTTCACAAGAATCTAATCATCTATACGAAGAGACTGCAACTTTCTTTAATGCATAAATCATTTAGTCACTCAAAACTGGTTTCTTTCTTTTCGTATAATTTTAAATGGGTTACGCGAGAATTTGGAATATAATACAAGAGGATTATACGATAAAGAAGGAATCCACGGTACAAGCAACAACTGCTTCTTGGGGTTACAACACAGCAACACTCCACATCTAAAACTGAATTTCAACAGAGAATTTATAAAACTATAGATAATTTGACATATTTGGTAAATTCAACTGGAACAGCTGGAGAATTCCCGATGGCTAAACGCCAATTTCAGCTTCTCATATAGAAATCCACCCTTCTTCCTTCCAACATACATTTGATGGATTAGATAAATTCCACGCTTATACTTCTGTATGACTTTGCAAGTAAAGAATGCAAACCATGATTAGAGAAAACTGCACGACAATGAGTAATGACATCCATGCAAAAACCAACAACACAAATCAGTGTTTGATTCCCAAAAAGTTTTGACTCGTGCTAAGATGAGAACTAATGAAGGTTATTGAGACAACTCCACGAGTTGGTGATTTAGATGCAAGAAGAAATGCTGAAGCATTTTCAATGTTCCATATATACAAATCTCTTATTTTTACCTAAAACTAGTACATGGAATAACAGTATTTTAGTTGGCTCACACCCAAATGGGGTGTAAGTATTGCATGGCATGGGGCTATGTGTACCTTCAACTACACTGTGCTGTTTTTGGTCACAGGCAGATGCTAAATTTATCACACTGGGAGGAGAACTAAGAACTGTCTTTCCTCTTGAGGAAGAAAAGAGCACCTCTACACAAGACTCTGCGGGCCTTCTTGTGGAGGACAGTCTTCTGAGCCTTCTTCCATTTCCCACAGTGAAGAGGAGCAGGAGGAGGAAGAGAAAGAGGGGGTCGCAGACAAGAAAGATGAATGGTGCTTGACTTCGTAGTCTTTCTTGGACAGCATGGAGAAGCCACCAAAGCAGGGGATGAATCGACACCCATATGGGAACACCAATCAGAAGTTCCCGCCTTGTCAACAGCACAGCAGATGGTTTGGTCATCAACCTCGCGATCTTTTCTCCCTAACGGACTGGACAGCCAGAAGGGGAACACCCAGGAACAGTCCAAGCAGGGGTTAGCCACAGAAGGGAACATCCAGGAACAGTCGAAGCAGGAGTTATTGAAGCAAATCCCTGAAAGGCACTTGATACTCATCCAACAGTTGTAAGGGAAAACAAGAGCCAGTGCCAAAAGAGTAAAAGATCTTCAACGACAATATTCGGGTGAAAAATCCAGCAGCACAGGCATCTTCACCATAGTAGGGCCGAAGAAAAAGCGAATGCTAACAGTCAGGTCACCTATGTGGGTGGGAATCCCAACCCTTTGCCTACCTGCCGCTGATTGACTACCTGGCTGCCAAATTTCAATAACCCAAAGCAAATGAAAGATTTCCAGTTTGTACTCTCGTAGGAATGAATAAATGTCCTAATTGATATGTTCATTTTCTTATCCAAGAAAAACTTTTGTATTTCTTCTTCTACAGTTTTACTCATATTTCCAGACCCGTCCCATTTTTCCTACGCCAATGTTCAGTGTGACAGTGGCTGTTGCATCTATGATATAATAAAGTTATTGTAAAATAATTTGGTACTTTACACTATCCTCAGTGATTCAAGCTCAATGGAAAACTAAGGAAGACAATTCATAAGATCAATTTGGGGGTCTGATCAGTAAGACCCCATGGCTTAGGTTAGGGTTAGGGATGGTTAATGTTTAATTCATGAAGATTCAGCTACATAAAGCCCAGCACTGTGGCACTTTCAGCCAGCCACTCGGGGCTTAAGACAATTTAAAAAAGGGAATTAGAGTGGCTGCACAGCAAGACACAAGAAGGAAGTGGGAGTGGAGGTCAAGTAAAAGGCTACATTAAAAGTAGGTAAAAAATGGCTATAGCTAGGGACCAAAGGGATGTCGCAAGCAGCCCTCAACCCTTGTCGAATGCATTATCTGTGCCTTCGATCTCTGCAGTGGGCTCGACCATCATTGGAAAACCTTCTCCCATTTACTTCCTCTTCCTATAAGTCTTCCTGCTCTCTCCTCATGACCTAGCTAATCTACACCTTCCAACTTTCTTTGCTTCCTAGAAGGTCTGGTGGCTTTGTGCCTCTTTAGCGCCGTATTCGAAACCATCCCAGTCGCAGATAGACGCAAGGGTGACTACGCCAGCCCTATTCTTGATGGAATGTTGAATTTAGGCCAATGGCCAAGCACTGGGACCTAAGAAGTCATTCAGCACTGAAAGGGAAATAGTAAGAGGTTTGAAAGGTGTAACAGGAGGGAAACCTTGCAGTTGAAGCACGATGAAACAATTTTCAGGAGAGGGTGGAAAGTCAGATGGAAGAAGAGAATATGAACGGAGGTACAGTAAATGAGTGAAAGAGGTTATGCTAGGGGCCGTGGGAAGGGACGCTAAAAGAACCTTGCACGCTCTACAGTGCACCTCTTCATCCATTCTCACGGGACAAACTCAGGAGGACAAATGACCGGGTCGTCAAAGTCCATCACAGCCCTTCCTTTTGCCTCCCAAGGCATTGGGAAGAAATAGTATCTTTTTTTTCACATACCAAGAGGCTCTCCTCGACCAAACACAGCCATGGTGACAACTCAAGGTATTGACAAAAGTGTATGACTATATGAAGCCTTTTGGCTTAATATTAAGAATCAGATTAAACTCTGAGAATCTTTTGATGCGTACTTTGTGCAAAAAAAAAAAAAGCCTTTGAAGCTTTAAAGCATCAAAATGATTTGAAATTAAGGGAAAAGTGAAGCTGTTCGATACAAGAAATTTTGACGAGAGTGAGGGAGATTTCATCCCAAAAAATCAGTCATAAAAACACAAACATCATTAGGCATAAGAAAACCCCTATTTGGCATGTTGTGTTTTGTAAAGAATGAAAAAGCAATTTTACTAAAGCCTGAGAAAACCTCGAAGAGAAAGTAGGTGGCATTCCTGAGACCAATATCAAAAGATATGGTAAGAATCTTTTAGTGAAGGCGTACAGTACATCAGTGCCTCCCTATAAAACCTATAACTGTGTAAGGGGAGTTTTATATAGCAGAGACCTTTGTGATTTGAATGAAAGAGACATCCTAGGATGCCCTAAAGATATAATAGCTGTGAAGTTGGCGATGTAAAGATCAACCGTATTAACCTGTCTGTGGAAAAATTTCGAAAGCGTCCAACTCAGCGCCACGAATGCTTTGAGTATGGTCATGTCAGGTGCAACTGTAATGATGCCAGATGCTTTAACTGGAGACAGTAACTTTACATAAACTTAATCAGGACAGACTTGAAAAGAAGCAGAAAATGAACACAAGTTTGGCAGTAGACAGCAGCCGAGGAGGGTCTATGAAGACCCCCTGCAGACATTTTCGGCCGGGTCGCTGGAAAGCTGCTGCTCCAAATCTTCCGACTCCAATTTACAGATCACCCAATCTGTGTGACTGCTTCTAGCAACCAGGATACCCCTGATAAAGCAAGAAAATTTGGATGTGACAATGGTCAAGATAATACTTCAAAGCCAAGTTTCAGGGAAAACAAAGTCTTAGGATCTACCACATTGGAAATAATGAGACTAGAGGTATCAAAACTCTAAATAACACTATATCCCCTCATGCCTTGATCGAACCCACATCCATTAAAGAAAACTGCTCTTTCCAGGTCTTGTCAAAATTTGGATTCTAGTGGTCTAGAAGATATCGCACATGAAACTTCTCCAGTTTCAAAAAATGTATCTGTGGAGGATGCTGTGAGCAATGAACAAGACTCATCAGAAAATCATAAAGTATGAGTACACAAAGGAGCAAAGAGTAAAAGTGAGATGAAATCTACAATTTACAGGCTGTGGCTATCAAAGTTATACAGGTATTACACAAACCATACACAGTCTGGTGTCTCTACCTTCCACCAAGATGTCCATTTACAAAAATTCAAATTTCAGAATAGAACAATATAGAATTTCAGCCAGAGGCCAAGCGCTGGAACCTCTACTGAAAGGTCATTCAGCCATGAAACAGAATTTGACAGTAAAGAGGTTTGAAAGGTGTTACAGGAGGAAAAAACTCAAAGCAGTTGCAATTCATGAATCGATTGTTAGGAGAGCTGTGAAGGAGATGAAAGAGAAAAACATGAATGGCGTAGATGAATTCTTGGTTACAATGATTCGCCTTACGATAATTTGAGTTTCAATGGGGTTAGCAGTTACGGCCGATATCAACACAAATATTTTGAAATATTCATTTTAATTTTTAAATTTTGCGCGTGACAGGCGCAGGCATCAGCATGCAGTCAGGCAGCGTACGGTGTAGGATACGTTGGCCCCAGAGGGTGGGATGTGCATACTGTATCTCTCGCCCTGACTCGACCTCACTCAGGCTCGCCATTGAAGAAGCCAAGTTAGGCCAGTCGTGTGTGATTTTTGTGCGTCTGACTGTACATAAACTGTTTAAAACTCAAATTTATGTATTATCTGTGTCTGCTTAATGTCCAAGTAAGTCTCCTGCTGGTATTGCAAAGAGGAAGAGGAGTTCCATCACTTTAGAGCACAAAATGAAAAGTATCAACCAGCATGCCACTGGAAAGGCAGTTGTGGTGATTGCACGTGACGAGCATCTAGAGTAGTCAACAGCACCCACCATCATTGAGGACAAGAAACGGATAATGGACATTATAAAACATCTGCTTCGGCTCATTCCACGATTATAACAGAAGAGGACAGAGCCTTTGGAAGAAATGGAGCAGTTACTGGTCACGTGGATGGAGGACCAGATACAAAAGTGTATGCCACTCAGCCTCTTGACCATTCAAAGACACGCTTCCTTTTTGAGGAACTAAAGAAGAAAAACAATGATACCCACAACACAGATTTTGTAGCAAGTGCTGATGGTTTCATCGTTGCTTCAAAACCGCCAATTTCACAGCGTGAAAAACTGTGTGATGAAGTAGCAAGTGTGAGCTGTAAGGAGCCACTAAATTTAAGGATGCTGTATAAGACAGATCATTGGTGAAGGGTACTTGTTGACAAAACAGGGCTGTGTTGGAAGCGGATGCCTCAACAGTCCTACATCCATAAAGAAGCAAAAAACGAAGACCAGGTTGAAGGCATACAAAGATCGACTGATTCTTCTGCTTAGGGAAATGTGTCTGTATGAACTCAAGCTATCTATGATTTCTCACTCCGCTAACCGAGGGCAGTAGCAAGAATCAGCAAGCATATGCCATCTGTGCATTGATCGGGCCATAATAAGAAAGCATGGAAGACCACATTGCTGTTCAAAGAATGGTTTGTGCACTGCTTTATTTTATAAGTAAGAGACTACCAAGGGGAAACAACATCCACTTAAAAATTCTGCTGATTCCTGGCTACCCACCATCAGCATGTCGGAGATATTAATGAGCACATAAAAGTTGTGTTTCTCCCACCAAACACAACGTCTTATATGACCCATGCATTAGGGTACTGTGGCTAAGTTCAAGGCCTATTATCTTCAGAACACGTCTGCTCAGACTGTTCAGGCTACAGAAAATGAGGAAAAAGAGGTCAGAACATTCTGGAAGGCATTCAATGTTCTGAACTCCATTATGAACATCGGAAGGGTGTGGAAGGAGGTAAAGAAAGAGTGCATGAATGGGATTTGGAAAAATCTGCTGAAAGTGTGTGCAAACTCATTTAAAGATTCCGATAAGGAAGAAGTTGTGCAAATTAATAAAAAGATCTTGACATTTGAGAGAAGTTTAGATTTAGAACTTGAAGAGGAAGATGTCCAAGAAAGTTTGGTGCCAATCAGAGCTGTGCAAGCCTACAGTAGCTACTAAAGGGCCCTCCAACAACAGAGGAAAGGACAAAAATGGCATCAGCACCACCTTTCAAAGAACACAAGACACCTAGGGAAAGAAAAATCAACTCCTGGACTGCGACATTTAAGAAAGGGAAGAGGTGGCACCCCACAGGACTTGCATGGTTGGGGTTGTCTCTACAGCAGTGGAAGTCCTTCCTTGGCATGACACAGTATAATTCACAACTGGCTGGGTAGAGATAGTCTCACCTTTCCCCTCAAGTAGTTTTTTCCAAAACCAGGACTTCTAAAGGGGGGGCCACAGAAAAAGATGGTTTTATTTACCGCCACTCTCCAGTGCCCCCCAAGATGCATTGCTCCAAACGAAGGGTAATCCTTGACCTATCAAATTTGAACAAACATATTGTTTGCATAAATTTTTATATACAGTATACTGTACCTATTTTATGGGAGCTCAGGAAGGAAGGATTCTAACTAGTGGCCTACCTAGATGATTGGCTAATCAGGGGAGCTACCAGAGAAAAGTGCTGGTGATGCCTGGAGAGTGAGTTGGACAAGACTCCACTCAAAGGTTTCTTAATAGGAACAAGTTCACCTACATCCAGCAGACTTTTTCTGAGGCTGGGACTCCTTGGGCCACTTCTCTCTTCTTTTTGCAGCCAGCTGTAGTCTCTCTTCCCTTAAAGCACTCAAAACCAGGATAAGGGAAGGACTTAATAATTCTTTGCACAGCCCAGCTTTTCCAGGCGACAATTGAAATGAAGTCTGGGCCTGTTACAGTTTGGGTCCATGATAGATCTAATTCTGAGATTGTGACAATAGGATTTAAAAAAGGCTTTGCGATCGTCTTCATCTGAGATTGGGAAGGCACCCTGTCTGTGGACCTGATGGGGTCTCGGCAGCTGACCTGACTCAACTGTTCTGCATGAGTGATAATACACACGACGCCTCCTGATAGGTTGGGGAGGCCACTGGGAGGATTGTCAGTTATAGTGCAGCAGATTGCTGTAAAAATCGTTCAGATAGTGAAACAAGCATGAAATTTGGCACAAACATTCCTAAGACTACGCCTTCAGAAAAGGGCACATTACCTGAAATCCAAGATGGCGGCTATTTTTCAAATGGCCGCCATCTATGTTGAGATTCACTGGTTTGGGGAGCATCTATTGGATGGAATATGCCAGTTTTTTTTTTTTAAACCTCGACTTTTAGGTTATAAAAATGTTCCATACCACACATTTTATTGAAAACCCTTACTAAATGAATTGTAACCAAGATGGCGTACAAAATGGTTGCCATAAAAGTTTTTTTTTATCCACAGCACTAGCAGACATAGAGACCAACTGTTTTTATTTAATGGTATATCTTATGGATCAGACAGTTTAACTAATATATTTTCAACTAGAAATAGTAATGGTATGGTCACACAACATTGTGTCTAAGACTGTAACCATAAAAAGAAAAGAAGAGAAATACGGACTAAATCTAACTAATCTATGTATAGGTCTCTCAACCTACACCTTTGAAAATTCGAGATAAGAAGGTAGGCATAGCATGACACGTTGATGCTCAAGTCAGATTATCTACTGAAGAGAGGGCAATATTTTATTTAGACTTCACATTTGCAAGTGCACAGAGCTGTGCAGGGAAGACCCAGCTTGTAGCACTTGCACCTTTCCTGACAGCCTGCTTTGCATCCACATTTGCAAGCTGTTGGCAACTCTTGGCTAAGGGGGCGAAGTTGGTTGTCCAGAGGACTTGCCATGTTTCACCAGACTTTGCCATCCCCACTCAGCAGGTTCTCTGGCTGTGGCTGACACTGGGTGGCCTGCCCCATACACAACCAGCCTGGTACGCAGCACGCCAGGCAAGTTGGAGGAGAGCTCCCTGCTGGTGGAATGGCCTCATATGCCCTTTGTTTTCTGGCAAACATCAAGTCTAGCCTTATCCACAGTGCCAGCAGTGCTGGGATCTTTCATACATAAGTATGACAAACCCTCTCCAGGACCTTTCACAGGTCACTCTCTTCCACTCTGAGAGGGTAGCACTCAGTTTGAGAACACAGTGGAGGCCTCTGGAAAGATGTTCCATGTCTGCCAGGCGGTTCTTGCTCCTGTTCAGGAAGGCTGGGACACTGTATCACAGCCTGTGAACGCATGGAAGAGCATGCCATTCACCTTCTGGCCCAGAGAGTTGCACAGGTCATGCACAGCAATCCAGCGCAGGCTCTGGCCTTGGCCACAAATGCCACCCATAGCTTCTCTAGCTCCTAGATTGTGGAGAGTGGAGAGTTAATTGACTGCAAACGACAAGAACATCTGTGTCATTTGTTTAACCGTGATGGTCTTGGCCCATGTTCTGTGGCATATTTGGCATGGAGAAAGATGCGGGTGTCAGCTTTCCTCATGAGAGCACTTTTCCAGTCCCTGAAGACTAGCCTCATGAGTGCTGAGGACAGCAGTCCCATGTAGACTGGGAATGGTGTTTCTGTTCGGAGTGTCTATGAGTTGTTGCCCTCTCTTTGTATCGGGAGTAGCAGTTGAACTGCATGAGCTGTGCAATGGCCTGGTCTGGACTTTGATGTCTCAAATCGTAACTGTGACTTGATGTCAGCCCCATGCTCAACCATCCCTACAAACTGGAGCAGGAGAGGAGGCACAGAATTCCCCGTACACAAGCCTCAGAAAATGTGCCATCAAAACCGTGACTGATGATCAAGCATAGACTTTCTGAGAATATTTGCTGCTTTGTAGCAATGATAACTGCCTCTGAAAGATCAGATGATTGAGCAAGTGCTTTTCCACATCCTTTGAAATGCAAGTAATACATCTCACAGATTTATGAGCCTCAAGTTCTGAATTTCTGCCAGAAGTTTATTCCGAGTCTCGTGGAATTTACACTTGGTGACTCTACACCTAATTGTTCCAGACGTTGTTGGTAGAGGTGGCAAATATCTGCCAGCCACGTGACTGATCATCTGAACAAAGGTTGTTTTCAATAATGTATGTCATCAGTTCTGACAGAACTAGTGGATACATCTGATTCCCACCAGTGCTACCCTGGTCTTTCTGCTAGCTCTCAGGTAGGACCTTTTCTGTTGTAGAGGGCACAAAGACAGGCATGGTGATACTTAAACTCCTGTGCAATGACATCCCCACCAGTCAACTTAGCAAGGAGCTTGCCATCACTGACCTCACATCACGCAATTTCAAGTCAAGGCCTCTTAGTACTAGCCTGTCTGAGATCAGATGCAGGTGCCACTTTCGCGTGAAAATGCAAACTTCATTGTCATGACTGGTTCGGCGCAGCTCTTTGCACGACCAGTCTCAGTGTTGCTGGTCTGGTCATTGGATTGTCGCTTTCGCATCGTCCAGTTTAGTGCTGTTAAACAATGTTTGACAGTTCACATGGTATTTTGCTGCATTTTTCCTGAGAGTGGCCTCATGTTATCACCTTCATCCAGCCTTGCTGATCCATTATCAGTGGCATTTCATTAATTTCACTGAACATGGGAATGTTCCTTGCCAGCATTGTGTGTACCATCGTTGTCTAGACATGATGACTTGGAGGTGATGTCAAGTGCTCACCTCTCTTTGTCCTTCTGACAAAGACAACACAAACTCCAGTTTGTTTTTCTACTGCTCAATATTGGATTGGCATCACATTCTGCCATGATTTCACTTCTTTGATTAAGGCCGAGGGGTTATCCTTTACCACCTTTAAACAAAGCACACATTCCTGTATGGGATTCAACTAGGTCTGGTCTCCTCACACCTAGCCCATCATTCATCCAGTGCCATTTAAGTCCCGTGATTCGTGCCACATCCGGGTGGGGCATGAATCCATCATGTACAGCCCCCATACCCTGGCTCCGGCTCTCCGCATTCGGCACATCCTGGCTCATTCAGGTGCGGCTATCTAACTATAGCTGGTCTGGGGCTGTTAGAGCATTTGGGACACTAAACTAAACTATACAAACTACTAGTCTTCAAGACTACAGGATTTAGTAAAGCTGGATTAGCCAAGCACTGAACCCCATTATTACACAGCAGTGATGTCACCAGTGTGCCCTGCTGTGTGCAGACATACACTCTTTACATTTACTAATTTTTCCTTCAAAATTGATGAGTTATCTGAAAGAGATGGCCTCATTAGGATCTAAAACCACAGAAAACCAAGATCCATGCTTAAACATGTAATTATTGAACTGGGCATTATTTCATTATAATTGTTTCTACCTTTCTTGGCAGCCATATAGCCCTCTATATTTAAAGGTAAACTGTACTGGCTACAGAACATAATATCTACATAAAATAGTATGGAAGAGCTTTACCATATTGCTAGAAGCAAATACATGCCATTCTAGTGAAAAATTAGCCAAAATTCAGTCGATATTTGTCGCCATCTTAATCACGCTATTAAATTTTATGTGGCCAGCGCCCTTTTCTGATAGAGGGAACTTAAAGAGCACTTGTGCAAAATTTCATGCTTGCTTCACTATCTGAACGGATTCTTGCGAAATATGCAATTATCTGCTGCACTATTAGGGGAACATAGTCATCTGCTCAGAGGGAATGTCATACCAGCTTCCTGGGGCTATAGGCTGTATGTCCATCTCTGAAAATGGAAACCTCTAAAAGGGTTTGCTGGTCCTAGAAATATGATTGCAATGTCTTCCTATAAGAGGTTAGCTCATGCCGAGCCCTCTCAAAGTCAGTAAATGCTAACATGCTCGGCCAATCCGAAGTGGACCTGTTTACCACATGCGAGAACCATCAAATTCCAGTGTGTGTGTCTCCAAACAGGCAACAGCAAGACTGAAACAAATGATAGACGTTATAATTTTTCTCCTTCATTGTCCCAGATCTAGTGTTTGAATAATTCCACTACATTTTCAACAGAACGCTACTAGTAAAACTGGAATTAGCCACACAGTAAGTGGCTCATTATTTCTCCTGGCAACAGGAAAAAGAATAGATTATTGCTGTTCGTTGCTCTATCCCAGACAGGAGGATGGGAAGTCGTCTCAACATCCTCCTTTCCGAGCTATGACCGTCACAGAGAATTTTAAATCTAGTCTACTGTGAAGATCATTTGCCCAACATTGCTACCTAGAGCAAACTACAGACTTCATCTATCCAACATAAAAGTCCGTATGGGAAATGCAGTTAGATTACCCCCACACTGAGAGCCCAGTTGAAATCTGTTAAAACAGTTTTACATTTTATTATCTTTTGAGATCAAGGTTCAAGCATTTCAACAATGATGGTATACAAGGCATTGGCAGAACCTCTTGCCTTTTGGTTTGGAGTTGATTCTAATAAAGAAATTGTTGATTCCTTTCTCCAGTCTTTTACACCCAAAAGTCAGCTTCCTGCAAGGTATCCCATTACCTGGTCCCTGAATGAGATTCTTTGACTACAGTCATCTGCTCGATTCATGTGCTCCAAAAGACAGTCTTCTTGACTGCTTTGGCATCAGGACAACATTTCACCACTCATACACCCAGTTATCATTTGCTGTCTCCTGGCCTATCATTCCTGGCACAAGAATGAGGACTCTTCAAAGCAAAATCTTTTCTGACAAAGGAACTCAGTATATCATAAAAAATATTATGCCGGGTTCAAGCACTTAAGGTTTACCTAGATGTAACGCAAAATCCTAGATAGTCCTATTTTCCTACACCTTAGCACAAGCAAACCACTCTCTCTACATGGGCTGACAATCATTTTAGTGGCCCTCATTAAAAGGCGACCCTTACTCCTTTCCTAAGCCGCATGACATCCAAAAGGTGAGTAAATCTAGACAGTATTCCTGAACTGGTGAAGGCACAAAAATCCTGCAGCCAGACCCTACATAATTAGGTAAGCCACCTTCGAACAACAAGAATAATACAGTACATATTGGTTTCATGCATTGTTCCCTGTTCTTTATTGCCAAACCCCATGGGTATACAGAATAATCAATTCTTTTGGTTGTTGTACATTGATTTCCCACCATGGATGACCCCAGACTTGAAGGATCTTTCTGATGAGAAATGGGAAATAAAAGCCAGATTTGTAGATCATAATCAGATACATCAAAAAGGGATTTTGATTTTAAGAAAATCTATTTCTGGAGAGGGGACCGTGTCACTCCGGGATGAAAAATCCATTCAGCACTTATTTCTAGGTAATTCCGCTATAGATACCAGAGAAAGCTAAATGAAATGCTGGAGTTACTACTTCCCCAGAGCGAAATACCCATCAGATGGAGTCGTAAGGGAAAAAGGGTGAACTACAAAACACGGAACCTTATCCTAGAGATCCTAAGGTCAAAAGTCCCACAGGAGGTGCTGTTACAAACCCATGCACCACTCTGGGTGACAGCACACAAAACACCGCTATTTGATTCACATGAAAGCCACTCCCACCAGAATGATGTTTACTATGGGAGGGACATGACACATGATGGAGGTGGGTCATCGGGCACACTGTCCTCTCTCCAGAAATAGATTTTTCCTTCACAAAATCCCTTTCTGGATCGGGTCCTGTCAAATGATGAAAATTAACAGAGAAATAAATATCATTCTTGAACTAAAGAGATAAAAATTTAAGGGGGACAGAAGACTAAGGTCCAAAAGAAAATTTTTTTTTTTTTTAATCACTAGTACAACACACAATAATGTACAAAAGAAACTGATGTTAGTTTAAAAATTCAACGACAGCGAAAATATACATATAAAAGCAAAATAACTATACAATATTGAAAACCTTGTAACTTAAAATGTGTCATTTAGACAAAACACATGGATAACAATAGCTAGGTGAGAAGTCAAGGCAAGCCTGACTGAAATGACCGTAAGGATAAACTGAGGCAGGAGGAGGAAATGATTCAGGAATCGTGAAAGGGAACTAGAGGAGGAACAACGTTCCTCAAGCCACGACTGCTGAGAATTTAAGTATTTCTAAGGATTTCAAATAGTGACGCTGAAACCAAGGGTGACTTCCAACCGGTGTACCTGGTAAGATCCGGTGAAATTCATGTAATGAAAGTACTTAATGGAGGTGGCTACAGCTCTAATATCATGAACTTTGGGACTGGAGTCAGGGTTAGCCTGTTTGATAAAGTAAAGGATCTGTTGTTCAATAGCAGTATTATAGAGAGATTACCCCTCCTCTTCCCTGATAAAGAGAGGTCAGAAGAGATGTGAGGACCTGTCTAAATAAGCCTCAAAGTATGAACTGGGCACAGGGACAGGTCTAGAGGCAGAGGGAGAATTTTCCAAGGCGACCACCTATGCTATGGATCTTCATTTTTGGCCAGGAAGGTAGGGTGAGGATCAGCAAAACTCTTCCTGATGGAAGGGAAGTCGACGTGGTTGTCTCCTAGAGAGTGCAGACAGCTCCCTGAAATTCTAGCACCCGGCCAGGCTAACTACAGAACAACGCGCTTCCTCAACAAGGAAAGGTAGGGGCAGGACTGATTATCGATATCTTGAGGTTAACTTCAACACGTCATTTAAAAAAACCAGAAACCAGAGTGTGGATGGATTATCATTCCTGTGACGTACATGCTTTAGGGATGGAAGAAAAGGTGTCTGTGAGGTCAATTTTGAAACCATACAAGAACACTTTTGTAAAGCCGACGGATCGTGGTAGTAACAGCACTAATACAACCTCTTCTCAAACAGTGATCTAAAAAGGAGATTAATAAATTTATGGTCACACAGCCTCAGATTCTCTTAAAAAGGAAAAGGTTTCTTAATTGCTGAGTCGCATCGACTTAAGAGTGGGAGGCCCAGCTTATCTTGGATTCCAAGAACATGGTATTGACAGGATCAACGTTAGCATCCCTTGAGCCGCAAACTTCATAAATTCACAAAGCCAGGGCATTTGGATTTTGGAGGAAGCTGACACAGTCTGAGTTTGTTCACTTGTGTTAGTTTCTGACTGGGGATCTGATGTGGGCGGTTTCAGTTCTAGTAGAAACCACGTTTCACAGTAGGGAGCTACTAGAGCTACTTTACTCCTGAAAACGCCCTAGTTTGTGAAGGACTGAACAACAAGTCACTGAGGAACAGATAGATCACCTTCCACCTGTTCCAATTCAACACATTAGCATCTGGGAAAAGAGCTGAGGGTCCAGGTTGGGAGCTACGTGAATGAGGAGCTTGTTGCTGAGCTTGTCAAGTAACAAATCTACTTCCCAGACCCGAACTAGTTGGCAGATCCACCTGAACGGCCCTCCTCGTCTAGGACCACCCGACCGAGGAGTTGTCCCGGGAGAGAGAATCTGCTACGACGTGTTCTTCGGGACCCTGCAAGATGGGTGGCAGATAGTGCCACTTGTTCTTGCAGGCCAAGGAGAAAGTGCAACGGCCACCTGGTTGATCCTGCCGATTTTGAACCTCCCTGTTTATGCAGTGGACTACCGTGGCGCTGTCCAGAACCAGGCCCAAGTGTGAAATCTTCTGGGGGAAGAAGTTTTTCCAAGGTAAGGGAAGACCGCCATGGCCTCCAGAATATTTATATGGAATCATGAACATGAGGGACCAAGTCTCTGCAATTTCTTGGTGTTGAGAATATCCTCCACCCGCTAGGAGGCGTCAGTGGATAACCAACGACTTGAGGAGGGAAATTGAAGGGGGACTAATGACAGGCTTGACAGTCGCAATTGGGCTGCCGAGTCGTCAAGATGTGGGGATCAGAGACACCCTTGTCCCTGGAGACTGATATTTGCCCGACTCCGGCCATTAATTCTGTTGATATCCTTCAGCTTCACTTTCAGCAACAGTCTGTCACCTATTAACTGAAGGAGCCCAAGACTCGTTTTAACCGCCGAGAGTACCCTTTTGATTTGAGAAACTGTCTGTTGCTCTGGCTATCTCCTTCCTCTTGGGAGGAGAAGAGAGAGCTGTGAGAATTAGATCCCACTGACCATTGAAAACAACTGCTCGAACCAGGCGGGACTTCTCCTGTTTACACGAAAGCCCAGGATTCTGTTTGCATCACCTACTTGATGTAACTCCGGGCATTCCCCGACGCTGGATGCCCAGATGAGATCCAGTCGCCGAGATACGCCGCCAGCCGTAATCCCTTGAGAACGGAGTTGCTGTACCTAATCGCGGTTCGTCAACTTGGTAAAATCTTTGGCATGTTGAGAGCCGAAAGGCATCACCTTGAAGGAATATGCCTGCCTTCTGGTTTCCAGAACCCCAGAAAGGGGAGAACCTTCTCGCAACCGACGGACACAGCGCCGAGGCGATTCAGCGCAGAGAGGTGGTTACGCTCCATCGGGGCAGTAGGGTCCGAACTTGGGAGACAGTAAGCATCCAAACTTGTCGCAACGAATGTAGGGACTAACTTTCCACAAGTCCAGAATTACTCATTGTTGGAACCTTTCTAAACACTGAAGAGCCTGCCTGAACCAGAGTCCCTACTTCCTTATAGCCTGTTTCTGCAGGAGATCCTCCACAAAGTCCTCGAGATCCTTGGTCAGAGCCTGATAAAATCCTTGACTGGTGGAGGGGGACGGTCGACCAACTCCAGCCCAGGCCCTGAAACTATACCTGAGCCCAGGGACAGAAGGTCCACCGAGCCCGGGAAATGGTACAGCCTCCCACCACAGGATGTATGTCATCGGTCCTGTGTTTGCTTCCCCCCTCTGGAGCCTCTACCTCCCTGTTCCTGCGAGAGGAGCTGGGGCCTCTTCTCGAGCGAAGCCACGGGCTTATTGCCTCTGGTTGATTGTCTGAGCGAAATTTCCGACTTTCATATGCAGTGATTGAAAGCTGGGAGGAAACAGGAGGGAGCAGCCAAAGACTGATGTGCCGGTTTACCAGGACATACTGAGGCGGAGGATGGGAGGAAGAGGTCGAAGGCTGTCTTAAAGAACCTGAACCAAGGACTGAGCTAAGATTGTTTGAAGTGTTAAATTTCTTACTGACTTTGTGGGAGGGCTGGCAAGATCAGACTGTTTTTATAGGGCAGACTCCCAACGGGAACGTGAGACTCTGATTGACTCCTAGCTGCCCCAGATAAGAATGCATCAACTTCTCTTTTCCTTGTGGAAAAAGATTAGTCTCCCCAGATCGAACTCTTACAGCTTATTTTGTCTATGCCGAACTGTGGCTGCTGAAAAGATGTGCTTCCGCAGGCCAGTCGGGCAGTCATAGTTGAACAGGTCTTGTTGAAAACTCGCCAAGAGATTTCATTAAGACTGGAATAATGGATCTCTCCTGTAAAACCAAAGCAGTTAAGCCTTCCGCGAAAGCCAAAGAGTTCAAAGATCATGAAGCCTTCTCAGTATCAGCCTCTGTTTTCAAGAGCGCCTCCGGATTCAGGAGCTGCTCACTGAACAGATCAGAGGCGCAGTCTGGGTCAAGCCGAGTCACCGTAAACGTATTAGGGGCTCCCTTCCAGAATTCGGTGCCTCCGGGAAAGACGAGAGATGTAGGGTCCGTCTCACGGAGATGAGGAAGGGGTTTACCTTCGAAGCAAGCCTGGCTAGTCAGGGAGGCCACTTTCGAAGTGCAAGGGAGAAGGAGAACATCACTGAGAGTGAACATAGTGAACACTCTCAACTGCGTAAGCTTAGTGTTCTGCCTGCCAACTGCAGCGGTCCTCAAAGACGACTGGGCCTGGTCCCTAGGATAGATGACCGCTTCCAGGGACTTTATCAGACCTAGCCCAAAACCTCTCCCTTCAGCCTGGCAAAACCAGTGTAGGGAGATGTCAGTCCGGGAGGATAGAACTCAACTCTTCCACTCTCCTCGTGCCTAAACCTCTATGGTAAGAGTACTGCACTGGAGTACAAAGGGCCAGACGCCAAGGATTCCCTAGATCAAAGGAGGGAGAGGAAGGGTCAGGAACAGAATGAGACCTAGAACGAACCTTGTTGAGATTCCACCTTCTCCGAAAGAGACTGAAAAGAAGAAGCAAGACCAGACAGCTTGTTGTGTTCACCCGCCGATCTTCTCAAATCTCAAGGCGATTCTTTCCAGGAATTGTCTGCAAAGAAATGAAACGTATCCAAAGAAGGAGGAGGGGGAACTACCTGACGTGACTGAGCTCCGCTTTGGGACCCTTCGGAAGGGGGGAGGCTGTACTACGACGAACGGGGCTCGCGTCCGTCGAGGGACCCCATATCGGGCCTGAGTAGGTAAGGCTTTCTTTTAACGGACTTCACCTTTCTCGGGCAATAGACCCAGACGTGTCTGAAAGGTAAGGAAGATTTAGAGAAGCCTTTAAAGAAGCAACAGAGGAAGAAGGAGAGCTAAACAGTGAAGAACCTGCCTCACTTACCCTCTTACCTGCTTGATGCCCGGATAATGCTCGAGACTCAAGGCCGAGATCGAGTTCCGCCGCTGCCTCTGAGCGCCACAAAGCCGAACCGCCTGGAGAGGGCTGGGCCAAATCCTCAATCCCGCAATCAACGGAGCAGGCAACTCGCAGACAGAAGCTGTGATCCGTTGCCGAAAAAGGACATTACAAATGTCCTTCGAGAGTATGTAGGATTGCCAGTTCCTACGTTGTTTCCAAAGCCGCTAACCCAGACTTTAAGGGCCTGGCTTAAGAACTGCTAAGACTTGCGGCCAGCCTGCCGGAAGAAAAACATTATTGCGGTTTTACCTAAGGAGGGAATCGATAAATGTAAACATTATAGCTGGCTAAGAAGGAAAGATGCATGATCACCTCCATCAATCATCGCTAGCCTGCTCAGAAGAGTTTAGGCAAACATCACATCCGCAGTGCTAAACAATAAGATCCTACGTGGACCGCACATCCGGAGTGAGACCGACAACTTCGCGGGCCGCTTGGCCTGATGGAGGGCTTGAGCACCCTTCTTCTTGCAGCGCACACTTCAATAGTCCTGAAAACATATCCAACATGAATGTGGACACTACTGTCACATACTCTCTAATGTTACAGAAAACATTCGAGAAAAAAATAACCTTCTCCTCACTAACAAACCCAAACCTATCCTCCTTATTAATTCCAGATCTTGACCCTAACATTATCAACATTAAATTTATCAATACTACACGGGGTTGGGGGAGGGGAATCTTCACTGCCTGCCCGGCGCCGAGGGGGCCAGCAGACCCTACCCACTCAGAGGTTTATGGTTCTGCCATTACCCTCAGCACCCATTAGGCTGGTTCTGGAACGGGCAGGGGAGCGGAAAAGGAAGAAAAATTAGACATCCTAATACTACTATTATTCCTATCTGAGAAATGTTGAAGACTAGCTACTGAATTTTCCTTACTAAATGCAATCCTATCCTCTATCTGTTTGACTACCATTGAACTCGCTAAATCCATCAACTGATCTGTAGCAGAAGTCTGAGACACTTGAGGCAATGAGAATCTGACCGACGTCTGCCGCCGTTAATAGCCAAAGACTTGCGACGACGAATGTAATCATCCCTCTCTTGTGCATTCCAATGGGAACATTCATCGCAATGAGTCTGGACATCATATTTAACCTTCCTACATACCTGACGGAATGTCTATCGCGGTCTCAAGGTACTAATTGTCTTTGCAGGAAGAAGAAGGATGAGTGCCAACGCCCACCGTCATAGGCAGTCGCAGGCCGCACGCCAAGCCGATGGCATGGTAGTAGAAGGTGAAAAGTCCGTGACGCACAGTCGAGACCGAACCAGCGAGTCCAATCCAAAAAGACGCCCACGCTTAAGATATCCAGAAAATCCAGGAGAAAACCGTTAAATACAATCCAGGTCTTCACCATAAGTCCAAAATACAAAGAGAAGTCAGGCAATATGATTAAAACCGCACTGCAGAAGGAAACAACCTTCCAGCAGCACGAACAAAAAGCAATTGATGAAAATGGCGGTCACGCACACCTGTGTCAGCGTTGCCAATTGTTTGTTATGGTAGCTCAAGTGACAAGATTTACCTGCAGCGTTGGTAACACTGGTTGTTAAAATTCCCACCATAGTGGGATGGGTAGTTGAGAGTTGTTTGGGCTAGTGGGATTAAGGGCTAATTCAGGTGTTCAGGGAGTGTATTGCAACAGCAACTTTACTAAAGCCTGGGAAAACATCGAAGAGAAAATAGGTGGCATTCCTGAGACCAACATCAAAAGATACGGTAGGAATCAATTTTTGAAGGCAGTACAGTGCATCAGTGCCTCCCCCATAAAACCTGTAACTGTAAGGGGGTTTATACAGTAAAGACCTTTTATTATTTGAATGAAAGACATCCTAGGAAGATGCCCAAAGATAATAGCTGAAGTTGGCAGAAAGATCAACCTCATTAACCTGTCTGGAAAAATTTGAAAGTGTCCAATTCAGCACCACAAGTGCTTTGAATGGTCATGTCAGTGCAAACTGTAATGATGCCAGATGCTTTGTTCTGCTTTAACTGGAGACAGTGTCCTTTACATAAACTTAATCAGGACAGACTTGAAACTGAAACAGCAGAAAATGAACACAAGTTTTGCACTAGACAGCACCTGAGGAGGGTTCAAAAAGACCCCTGCAGACATTTTCGCTGGTTGCTTGGAAAGCTGCTGCTCCAAATCTTCGAATTCCAAATTTACAGATCACCCAATCTGTGTGACTACTTCTAGCAATCAGGTTACCCTGATACAGCTAAGAAAAATTTAGATGTGACAATGGGTCAAGATAAAACTTCTAAAGCCAAGTTTCAGGGAAAACAAAGTCTTAGGATCTACTCACATTGAAATAATGAGATTCGAGGCATTAAATAAATCTATATAACACTACATCCCTTCACACCTTTGATCAGACATCCATTAAAGAAAACTGTTCTTTCCAGGTCTTGTCAAAATTTGGATTCTAAGGTCTAGAAGATATCCTTTTCAAAAATATCTGAAAATGGATGATGAAATCTCACAATTTACAGGAAGTTATATTGAGAAACCAGCAGCAGTCTGGGTGTCTCTATCTTCCACCAAGATATCCATTTACAAAAAGTCAAATTTCAAATAGAATAGAATATAGAATTTCAGCCAGAGGCTGAAGCTGGAACCCTACTCAAAGGTCATTCAGTGCTACAGAATTTGACAGTAAAGAGGTTTGAAAGTGGTTACAGGAGGAAAACTCAAAGCAGCTGCACTAAGAATCAATTGTTGGGAGAGGGTGGACAAGAAGATGGAAGAGAGAGAACATGAATGTAGGTACAGGAGGTTTGTTACAATGATTCATCTCACGATCATTTGAGTCTGTTGGGGTTAGAATTAGCAAGAATACAATATTTTCAAAAAAAGTGAATTTAAGACTCACAGACAGGCGCAGGCATCAAAACCAGAAACGTTGGTCCCAGAGGCTGGGATGTGATTCTTCACCCTGACTTGACCGGTCTCAAGGTACAGATTGAGGGGGTGGCATGAGGTGGGCATAAGTGTAAAGGACCTCGGGTTTGTATAGTTAGGAAAAATACAATTTACTTTAAAAATTGTTATTTGTTCCGACACAATATACAAACCCTCGGTCCTTTACATTAGGAGACTCACTGATTGGGGAGGAATCTGAGAAAGTCTCTCTGAACTGACTGGAGTTCACCACCTTGTCTTCCTTCCTGGTCGTGAGAGCGAGGAAGGGAAAAACTACCTCTGACAAAAGATCGGGTTGTAAGAAAACAGGATCAGTTGTCAGACTTCTGGGTCCCTTTGCATGAAAGAGGAAACGTCAGTTCATGCAAAGTAGGCTAGGAAGAATTTGACGTCGGATGACAATAAGGCAAATACAAGCATTGGGTTGTCTCATAGTCATGGTCTCCTTCCTCCCTTGCAAGAGGAAGGAAGGAGTGGGGTTGCTTCTATTAACCTGAACGGAAATAGAACGGAGCTCCTGTTATGTGCTTATCTGCCTCGATCGCCCGGTCCAGCTTGTAACGGCATGTCCGCTCCCTGCCCGTGGGAAGAGAGCCAGGATGGGGAGAAAGAAGAGAGGCCAGTCACTCAACCTCCATTCTCCCCATCACAGCCGTACAACATAGGCGAGATGCAACCTGTCCCGTTAGGGGAGCTGGATAAGCTAAGACACACAACTTGTTGAGCAGCCACCACAGGACCCAAGGAAAAAGTGTCCAAGGACTTGTGTGCAACATCCCGGAGGTAGAAGGAGGTGAAGGTAGTCTGTTGGGACCACACACCGCCTTCAGCACCTGTGGTACCGACATATTCTTCCGAATGCGAGGGATGGACCAAGCCATCGACTTTGTGAGCTCTCGGGTGAAAGGTACGGTATCGTCGTCATCAGCTGCCAAGTACCTCCTTGATCGCTTCACGAAGTCAGGAGGAAGATGTGTCCTTAGACACTTCTTCCTTGGGAGAGACAGTACTAGCGAAAACGTTGACGACATCCAGGTTAGGAATGTCGAACCTTCGGAAAGTACCACAGCTCCCAATAGGACAAAGTAACGAATGATCTGGATCATCGATACAAAGTCCAAGGAGGAGGGGAACAAGAAGGACTCGAACCCGACAGTCGATGCCAATGGATTCGGAGTCCACCTACGACATCCGAGAAGGATGATCCCCATCCCTGTTCTTCCATCTTCTACGCCAAGGCCAGGGTAAGATGAGAGATGGACCTAAGAGGGCATATCTCTATCCGACGACTCGTAGGGGGCGAGTGCAGAGCACGGACAGGAACCCTAAACGAGAGTCGCATGCCACCCAGGAAACATTCCCTGGGACAGCATGACTGAAGAAGCTTCTCGTCCGTAGCTAACTCTCGACTGAGGAGACGAAGGCTACTTCAGATAGAAGACTAGGTCGCAAGGGCCTACATTCTTCAAAACTGAAAGGGAGAGAAGCAGCCCTCGGCGGAGAAGACGAGGAAGTCCAGACTTGACGAGCGACTCTGACCCGGGAAGAAGTTCCGACAACGACACCACCAGCGAAGACGGATCCAGTCCCTGGGACAGTGTTGCAGAGGACTTCAAGGGATATCCAGCTATATCCGTTGCCGCTCAGCGAGAAAGCCTGTGCTTGCAAGGAAAGCTGGAAAGTCTCCCAGTCCTGAACACACAGGGATGTACTGCCTCAAGAACCGCTTCTTGTGTAGCTGCACAGGAGGATGGGTCAAGCGGAATTCTTCTCGATGCCTCGGCAATCAGGTCGGAAGAAGGGGAAGTCTTTAAGTATTTGTCTGTAACTGGGGTGAGCAATGTTTGTGAACCCCTAGCGAAACGGACAAATACGGAGGGAAAAACGTTGATATCGAGTTTTCACCAAAAGACAGCATGCCTCAACAGAGCGGCCCCTGGTCTGGTATGAGGGAGCGAGAAAACACTACTGACTTGTGTGCAGGGAGGCAACAGAAGGACGGTAGGGATTTCTCAGTCCAGCAGTCTCTGCATGAGTCTTCGTGAAAAAGAGTGAGCAGCATGTTCTGTCCCGATCACTCAAACCCGAGGCCAGGCTTGCCTACCAATACATCCCCACCAGGGATGCATCTGGTTAATTGAGCTGTCGAGTGTGCAATAGAACAACACTCGAGTACCTTCAAATGTCGAGATAAAACAGGGGAAAAAACGATTGCCTCCTGTTTGTCGACAAATGTCACTACTGTGGTTTTATTGTTCAATGAAACCAGTGAGTGCCATAAAACCCATCCTGGATTCTCGGACGGCCAAAAGGCTGCCCTGAGCCCAGGACGGTGACGGAAGGTACTAATCATCTCGGTCACACAAATTCAAGACAAGGTCTTTACCAGTGTGCGCCTATTCCTCAACCTGTGAATCTGTGAGTAGACACAAGATTTGAGGGAAATATGAAAGCATATTCGAAGGTTCCTATAATCAAGCATTAGCCTAACTCTTTCCTCATACCTCGAAGAGGAAAGAAAGGGGAAAAGGAAGCAGACTTCCATTTTCCACCATGGGGAAGCTTCTGCAAGATGACAGGGAACCGAGACAATTAGCTCTAGCCGGCTGGCATTTCCCGAATCGGGAGCACGGGAGAGGTGGTGGTATGAGAGTTCGATGGAAAGAATTGCCGAGACCTAAGGGAAATAGATACTTCTCCTGAAGGAATCCATTCCCAGGTCTCGGCAATGTTGCTGCCAGTTCCAGAGACTCGATAAGCATCATTTTGTCCAGGCATCAGCAGTTGCAATCTTCTTCTGAAGCCTAGGACTTCTTAGCTAAGGAGTTGATTCCGGGCTGGCTTGAACTCAAGGTCGAGTTGAAATGACTAAGACCCAAAATTCTTGGCCATTGTCCAAAGGACAAGGCAGTGCCCTGGTGGGAACCTTGATTACCAGGGTATCTGGCAAATCTCTGAAAGAGAAAGGCAGAACCAAGTAAAGGTTCGTTCCCAAGGGTCGAGCCAACTCGGGACTTACGAAACTGGAGATCCGAATTGGGACAAAGTCCTTCTTCTTAGCACCAGAATTGCCCAAAAAACTGCAGTCAGCAAGACCCTCCGAGGCAAGAAGAATTCATATTCTGCCGAGGCAGGGTGGAAGTTTGGTGTTTCGACCTGAATTAACTCCATCGAAGAAAAGAATCCATCAGGTCGAGAACGTTTCGGAAGAAGCCAGGACTGCACTGGCGGTCCCCTGACATTCTCGGCCCCTCGGAAACTGCAAGGGTTGCAAGTGATGAAGGTTATTCATTGGGGGAGCCGTGGTCCTGTCCCGGGGATCCTCGCGCCGACGAATCAGCGCGAAGTTCCCCGAGAACACGGGGCGATCGTACTTGAAGAGGAAGACCTTCGCTGTTCCGATGCGTGAAACCCCTGTACTTCTCCCCTTGGAGGGAGACCTTGACAGATCCCATGAAACCCTCCTCAGCTACCTGGTTATAATACGAGAGAATCGGGGGACCGATACCCAAAGCACGCCAGGCAGCCGAACTCCGAAAGAAAATTTCGTCGGAGCTCTCTCTGTCCGTCTCGCTCCTCTCGGAACAACCGAAAGGAGAAGAGAACAGGTGAGGAGAAAAGAGTAGCCCTACCTGTCCTGCCAGAATGATAAGCAGGAGAGGCGGACCGTGAGCAATAATCAACCGAAGGAGATTACTGCCACACGGGGAAAGAAGAGCACCTATGCCGTGGCAAAGTGCTTTCCTGGGAAGAGCAAAAAGTTCACTCGAGCATAGACGAGAACCCGAATCGGAAAAACCGAGTAGGGCCGAGCGAGCCGAGCCGATCACGAGAACGCGATCCAGCTGGTCGGTATGCGGCAGACTGGGAGGCAGGCGAGATGGGGGCGAGCGAAAGCGAGCCAAGCCAGTCTGGCAAGCCGAGTCAAGTCGAGCCGAGCCAGTCTGGCAAGCCATGTCAGTCGAGCCGAGCCAGCCAGGGCAAAGCCGAGCCAAGTCAGCCGAGCCAGAGCCAGACTCATAACTGGGCAGGCCAGACTCGTCTGCTGTGAACAATTGCTAGTTTCCCGAACTCTAAACTCCTTCGAGGCCGAGGCCGAGGCCAAGGCCCTCGAGAAGAAGGTTCATAGGGGAATTCTGTGTCTGCTATCTTGCATGCTCGAACCCTAAAGTTCGAGACACAAGAACGAAGCCCCCGAGCAACGAAGCAGCTGGGCAGGGCAGACACCTCGAGACACCTGGCGGGTGTCACGGCGACAGCACCTGGGTGTCCGGCGACCAGACACCTGGGTGTCCCGGCACCAGACACCTGGTGTCCCGGCAACCAGACACCTGGGTGTCTACCTGGGCGTCCCGGCAACCAGACACCTGGGTGTCTCGGCAACCAGACACCTGGGTGTCTCGGCAACCAGACACCTGGGTGTCTCGGCAACCAGACACCTGGGTGTCTACCTGGGCGTCCCGGCAACCAGACACCTGGGTGTCTCGGCAACCAGACACCTGGGTGTCTCGGCACTTTTCTCTCGTCCTATGCCTCTCGTAAGGAGAGCGCTCGTGATTCATAGAATTCGAGCTACCCACGAGACTTCCGAAAATCGGGAGCGGCTGCTTTGTTACCTAATAGATTAAAAGAGCCAAGCACAGAACCAGTCTTAGATGCAGACTTCCAAGACTGGCAACGAGGGAATGGCCTCGAGAGGCCGCTCTCGCGGCCCCCGAAACGCAAGATCCCACAGGAAAATGCGAATCGGTCAACGAGAGAAACTTGTCTTCCGGAAGAGAGTCAGTCCCTTAGAAGTCCCGCAGGACTCCCAAAGTGAATCTCTTCCTGCTTCTTCTGGTGTTCGAACCGAGAGGATCGAGACACCAGGCTGGGAACCCGACCGAGCACTGGCAAACACTCGGGGAGCGCTTGCGGTGCTGGCAGGAAGAGGAACCAAGACACCTGGGTGCCTCGGCCCTTTCTCTCGCACTGCTCCCGAACTGGGCCCAGGAAAATCTCTCCAGACCAGATCGGGATACTCGATATTCCATAGAATCTCGAGCACTCGAAGCGGCTCGCGAACGAGCGCCCGAAGCAGCCCCCATCTTAGAGGCGGAACCTCTAAGACTCGGGAACGGGAACGCAAACTGAGGTCTGCGCGCCCGCGGCTTCCGAAACACAAAACCCACGGCTATGCGAATCGGTTCCCTAACCCGAAGGTCGGGAAGAGCCAACGAGAGACCCACTGCCTCCTCGGAAGGAGGCAGTCCCTAGATGTCCAAGGGCATCAAGGGGAAGAAGCAGCATCCTTCCTTCGGCCGATGGAGGTCTGTCCGATTCTCGGGACCTCCAGGACCTCGGGAGAGGAAGGGAAGACGCAGCAGAAGACGAAATCGAAGATAAGATGAAGAAGACGGCGGCTACTTCCACAGGACAGCTTCCTTCATCTCCACCGACATCTTCTACAGGATGGTGGACACGAAACATCGTAACCTCCAGGGTAGTCCGGCAGGAACACAACGGACGCAGCCAGGACACCACCACCAGGAGAAGCATGATCAGGACAGCCGATGCAGGAGCTACGGCAGCAGTTCGGAAGGCAGGAGCTACTGCAACGGCCAGGAACATCACCTCAACAGGACCACTTCCTAAATCTTCACGCCGACATCTTCTACAGGATGGCGGACATCGTAACCTCTGGGGCAGCTGGCAGGAACGCACGGAAGCGGACCCGGGCACGACCGCCAGAAGCAGCAGGAATGATCAGGACAGCCGATGCAGGAGCTACGGCAAAGGTTCGGAGAGCAGGAGCTATGCAACGGCCAGGAACGTCACTTCCACAAGGCGACTTCCTTCCCTTCACGCCCCACATCTTCTACAGGATGGCAGCAGGGCAGCTGGCAGGAACACAACGGAAGTGGCCCGGGCACGATCACTAGGAGAAGAAGCGGGCACGATCAGGACATTCGATGCAGGAGCCACGTTAGCTGTTCGGAAGGCAGGAGCTAATGCAACAGACAGAATGTCATTTGAAAGTCACCAGCATCGACAGGAGCGATCAGGGCGGCTGCGGCAGGAGACCAGGAGAGCAGCCCAGAGACTGTCGTAGAGTTGACAAGAGCAAAACACAGGGAACAGCAGGAGCAGATGGACCACAGATACGCAGGAAGCATTGCAACAGCATACATGAAAACCAGCAATGACAGCGATCGATCTACATCAGCGGGAACAGAGTCAGAGCGATCCCGACGTGGAAATATGTCATCTAATCAGGTATTGTGGTCGATCCCGAAGCAACACTGAATGAAAGTCGGGACTGCTTCATGCAAGATATTCTTGATATATGATATCCAGCCAACTACTGCTGTCTCTGCAATGCTCACTGTCAACCTGAAAGAAAAACAAAGATGATTAGTAGAGGGAGGCTCCTCCCGCTACAAGGGGAACAGCCCCACGCAGCGTTAGGAGGTACTCTAGACGAGGTTGCTCGCTCGCCCCCCCCGTGTCTTCACCCGACGAGCGAGCGAAGAGGGCGAAGGAGGAGACTAAGGGGAGAAGGAAGAACCTACGGAAGAGAAAAAGGACAGAGGGGAGGCCACCAAGGGCGCCGTGGAAGCGGAACTTATCGACGACGCCCGTAACCTCCCACTCAGCCCGCAAATCTCTAAGCGCAGGCGGAGAGCAAACACTCAGCATAAGAAGGAAGAAATTAGTGATGCCCTTACACACGGAGGGCGGAAGCCCAAGAAGGGACTAATCTTACGTCCCGATGGATGTAGGGGAAGTGAAGAAAAAGCGTCCCAAACTAATCCCGAAAGTACAGGGGCGCTTCAGTATTTACGTAAAAGGGCCGCTGGAGAGAAGCATTACCACTTGGCTACGCTACTCCAGCTATGCCCTTGGCCGTCAAACCCAAGACACAGGCAGGGAACGACGGCTTATGCAAGGTTATCACAAATCGTGGGTTTGTATTAACAAATATCAAACACACGCAATATATAAACAAAAATACAGAAAGATCCCACCGGGATAATAAGAGCTTAACGACAGTCATTAGCCTAATGGCGCTCAAATTTTTGGAATTATCATGAAGTGTGCAGGGAAGGTAGTGCCCTTAAGGGGTCGTCAGGGGCGAAGCCCCCCCTGTTAGGCCTAGGGGTAGTGGCACTGGCACCCAAGGTTAGGGTTAGGTGGTTGTTTGGTTAGGTAGTACCCTGGAAATCACTTTTCTCCTGCAATCCACCTAAAAACCCCGGTTCCCACTGGGGTCCCCTAAGATTGTCAGATGGGAAAAAGGGTGTAATTGCTTGATGCCACCAATATTAATGATCAGTTTCAGCATCATCAATAAAAAATACATCGGAAAAATATATATTCTTCTGCAAACAAGAGACGGAGCTCTCCTTTAGATTTTCCGTCACCGACATCCTATACCTTTGAGTCCGTCCCCCCACTACCCACCCTGGAACCCCCCTGGTCTCCCAACAACAAGGCCCTCCCTCCCTCCCCCCTCAGAGCAGTTTGTTGTAGCACTTTCCATAATAGACATTGACTGCATGTTCACGAAAATGACGCCAAAAAAGAACAGGGTTTTCGTGTATTTCCTAACCAGATATTGGGCTGCGCAACTGCTGTAAAGCTTGACCACTTCCACAATCTTGTATGTCACCTTTAAACACAACCACAAATCACAATATGGAACAATTAATGACCGAACACACGCAGGTATAGTAATTGTAATGACGGCGCCAAGTAGCAGAAGTAGTAGTAGGCGGGAATGGCCTATGAAACGGCTCCTCCTCCCTTGCTCGTTTTATTTCTCCGTTTGTGTAAGTTGTTTGTCTCTGTAAAGCCATCATTCTTTTATTATAAATTCTTTCAGCAGATCTGTGAAGAAAAGTATATTAGCTAGCAACTCCTCTTTATTTCCCTGATATGGCTGCCGCACAAAACTCTGTCCATATAATTATATGTTCGGCAGTTGAGTAAGAAATGCTCTCCTAAGTTTTCATTTTGTTCCTCGGCACAAACATCATGTATCTTCTTCCCCTTTGAACCTACTCCTATCATTTCATTCAGTTTGGGGCTCAGGTCCAGCCCCACTGGTCAGCATTGTTTTTTCTGTTATCACACCAGATTTCTTCTCTTATGTTTTCTTTATATTTTCTGTAGATTCTTGATGTTGTCTTGTCATTCATTTCTCTCTGCCAGCCTTTCCTGTCCCAGTTATTTATCATTTCTTTTAGCTGCTTCCTTTAAGCGATTCAATTCTACTTAAGTTTATGTTTCATTCTTTCATATACTCTCTCTCTTTCACTTGCAGAATCCAAGGTCTCTATCCCATGGCGTCTTTTTATTTATTTGCTCATAAATATGCCCATGGATTGCTGTTGGTTTTCGTTTTTATCTTTTATGACAGTATGTCAGCTATAATTATAATTTTACAGAGAAAAGTGCAAACAAATGTTATAAAAACATGTACTCTATAACCTCACAGAAAGGTACTGCATCTCCCCATCTCAGTAAATCTCGTAAATATTTTACAACAAATATAATCAGAATTTGTTACTGATTTTAGTTCTTATCTGTTATGATACTGTGTGAGCTGTAATTATAATTTTACAAAATAAAATCAAATAAATGACAGTATTAGAAAAACTTTTATAACTTTGTCAAGTTATACAGTTACGAGTGTCTTGGAAAAGAGGCCCGCACAGGGCTTGCATTCAACACCCCGTGGAAGGCACAGAAATTTTGGGGGGACTTATTTCTTAAACCATGTGCATTTGCATATCTTCCTCCTTCCACGAAGTGTTTTTTTTTTCTTCTTCTTAACTGCCCAGTTTTGGGGTGTGCTTCATATATATTTAGCCCGTCCCTTAAGGGTTAAACGAGCTGTTCTGAGTTTTCCTGCCTTTCAGTATATTGTTTAAACATTCTGCCAATTCTCTTTTAATAAAGGTTGGTGCTTTGTAAGAACAGTTTGAAGAGAACTGGTTTCATCCCGCCCGGCCCTCATGGTGCTTTGCTTTCATTCTTCTCTCAAGTTGATTTTTAACATCTTCTCCTTCAGTTAGAGTGACTTCTTCCTTCCATGGGCTTCATTCTGTCGTCGTTAGGTCGTACACCATTTCATGTGTTCTCTTAATGATGAATGGTATGTCATGGCTGTCCTAATCTTGCCATTGACTTTTTCATCATCTCTTCCATGTCGTGTTCATACTGCTGTTTTTTGCTCTCTGCATTCCATATCTCTCTCATTTTGCTTTCTTCTTCTTTTTGGTATATTGTCTTCCAGAATTTGACAAGCGCTTCTGCTGGGGCTTCTTCCTTAATCTCTTGCTTCTTATTTTCGTCATATATCCTGAGCCATTCTTTTTCTGAGGTGGTCTTACCTCTCTCTCTCTCTCTCTCTCTCTCTCTCTCTCTCTCTCTCTCTCTCTCTCTGTTCTCTCTCTCTCTCTCTCTCTCTCTCTCTCTCTCTCAGCATGTTTTCCTGTGTCTGTTTTTGTCTTTCATGATCTCATTCCTAACCTTTTCTTTATCTGCTTTCTTTATCATTATCTGTATTTTTTGTCTTTGCCTATAATATGCCTCTTCATAGTATCTCTTTTCTTCTGTGCTTGTGGCTTTCCTTTCTAATTTGTTATATTTCCTTCTTTGGCTCTTTTCTTTCTTTGGTGACCCATACTGGTTCTATTTCTTCTGACTTTCACCTTCTCTTTATTGTCTCCTCTAGATAGGTGCATTTTGCTTCCTTCTGCTTCACTCTGCTTCCTCAGGTGGCTTAGATCTCCTTTTCTTTTTATTTCTTTGGTTTTGACCCATATGGCTCTATTTTCTTCTTGCTTTAACCTTCTCTTTATTGTCTTCTCTAGATAGGGTGCTTGCTTGCTTCTGCTTCACTCACTGCTTCCTCAGGTGGCTTAGATCTCCTTTTCTTTCTTATGTCTTTGGTGACCCATACTGGTTCTATTTCTCCTTGCTTTAACCTTCTCTTTATTGTCTTCTAGATAGTGGTGCTTGCTTGCTTCTGCTTCACTAAAGTCTTCCTCAGGTGGCTTAGATCTCCTTTTCTTTCTTATGTCTTTGGTGACCCATACTGGTTCTATTTCTCCTTGCTTTAACCTTCTCTTTATTGTCTTCTCTAGATAGGGTGCTTGCTTGCTTCTGCTTCACTCACTGCTTCCTCAGGTGGCTTAGATCTCCTTTTCTTTCTTATGTCTTTGGTGACCCATACTGGTTCTATTTCTCCTTGCTTTAACCTTCTCTTTATTGTCTTCTCTAGATAGGGTGCTTGCTTCACTTCTGCTTCACCTCACTGCTTCCTCAGGTGGCTTAGATCTCCTTTTCTTTCTTATGTCTTTGGTGACCCATACTGGTTCTATTTCTCCTTGCTTTAGCCTTCTCTTTATTCTTCTTCTAGATAGGGTGCTTGCTCTTTTTTTGCTTCACTCACTGCTTCCTCAGGTGTGCTTAGATCTTCTTTTCTTTCTTATGTCTTTGGTGACCCATACTGGTTCTATTTCTCCTTGCTTTAACCTTCTCTTTATTGTCTTCTCTAGTTAGGGTGCTTGCTTGCTTCTGCTTCACTCACTGCTTCCTCAGGTGGCTTAGATCTCATTTTCTTTCTTATGTCTTTGGTGACCCATACTGGTTCTATTTCTCCTTGCTTTAACCTTCTTTATTGTCTTCTCTAGATAGGGTGCTTCTTCATAGTATCTTCACTTCTCTGCTTCCTCAGGTGGTTTAGATCTCCTTTTCTTTCTTATTTCTTTGGTGACCCATACTGGTTCTATTTCTTCTTGCTTTAACCTTCTCTTTATTGTCTTCTCTAGATAGGGTGCTTGCTTGCTTCTGCTTCACTCACTGCTTCCTCAGGTGGCTTAGATCTCCTTTTCTGTCTCGTTGGCTTTGTTTACTTTCTATATATTCAAGGTATGTCCTGATGGACTCTTCTGTCATTTTCAGACATTTGATTTCTTTTGCTTCGTTTTTAAAGGTCTTTTTGCTTTTGTGTTAATACTGAGTTGGACTTTTATGAGGTGGTGGTCTGATAGGTCATATTCATGCTTCCCCTCATCCATCTCCATGCATTTGGATTGACTGACTGACCACGGCAAAGTCTACTGTATAGTGCTACACTGATCTCCTCTACTTCAGGTCATCTCCCCCTTTGCAGTTGGAATTTCCATTGAATAGTCTCAGATCATGTTTTTCCATTTGGTCCATAACGTATTTTCCATCCTGGTCAAGGCCTTGCTTCCCTGTGAAACCTAAATACCCACTGAAGTCCCCAAGGACAGGTTTGTGGTCTTCTCTAATGCTTTGTGTAGGAAGGCGCACTATTCTCTTATTTCTTCCCTTATCACTGGTTGACATGTAAACTAGGATTAGGTTCAATCTTGCTGCTCTATAATTACCCTCTACTAGCAAAATGTCTGCGTGTTCTGATTTTTCTTTTCTCAACTGGATATATAATTATCTCCTTTGGATCTATACATTATTAATAGACCTCCTCCTTTGGCGTCATCCTCATTTCTCATTGAATCTACCACACTAATACCTGTGGGAATAGCAATTTTTGCTGTTTCATTAATGTACATGACTGTATTTTTTGTGTTCATTCTATTAGTTCGAATAGAGTAGCTTTTGTCAGCTGTTTGGTATTTATGAACTTTACTTCAAAATTTCTTGATGCATCTTCTGCGCTGTTCACTATCTGTCCATTTCCCTTATTTCTAAAAATGCTTCTACCATCTAACCTTTTATTCATTAGGTGCAAACAACTGTATTTTCCTAAACCTACTAGCCTGTCCTTGTTACTAAAATGACCTCCTTATCTGCCTAAAGATGCTGAGGGGAAGAAGAAGAAATAGTAGGAATAATACTGTAGTAATAGACAGGATTTGCCTTTGAAACAGCTCCATTGCTAGTTCTCTTCCTTCTTTGCTTGTTTGTTGAAGATTATTCTCTCTTCAACACCATATATCTTTTTCCAGTTCCTTCCTATTTTCAATTTCTTCTTTTGGCAGATCTGCAAACAGAAGGATGTTAGCAAACCATTCCTCTATATTCCCTTGATAAAGTAAGGGAAGTAATGAGTAGCAGTGTATGTGCACAGGTTCAACCACGTGGCCTACCTGCTGACGAATCGCACCACAGCTCGAAGAAAGCGGCATGCGGTTGACACAAGGTCAGAAGAAAACACAAAATCCCAAGACTGTTTTTAGCGAATACCTCCGATGTTGTTATATTCACCTTGATACTGTACCAGTCTATGTATCAAAACACCATTCATTTAGCTATGTACGTAGATTTCACAACCTTATGTTTTATATTTATATAATTGCATGTTTGCCTCTGTGAAGAAACACAGAGGACTATGCTTCATCTCTTTTCCTTACCTGCCAAAAGGTTGGGAATAGGGTACAGCAGTGCGTAACCTGGGGCAAGGGGGCACGTGCCCTGGCGCCGACTTTAGGGGCCAAAATGTGACTAGGAACCATTTATGGGCTTACAGGGAGCTGTGAGAGAAAAAAAAAGTATTCTGTATCACTATCATATATATATATATATATATATATATATATATATATGTATATATATATATATATATATATATATATATATATATATATATATATATATATATATATATATATATATATATCATAAAGAGTTGCTTGTATTTGTATTCTTCACACACACACACACGAACACATTTGTGTGTATGTGTGTGCATATTGGCATGATATACTGTGCGCAAATAGAAAATATTAGCATACTGAAGTAACTGAAATGAGAGAGAGAGAGAGAGAGAGAGAGAGAGAGAGAGAGAGAGAGAGAGAGAGAGAGAGAGAGAGAGAGAGAGAGAGAGAATGATGGTCCTTAAAGCAACGTAAAGTGGAATCTGAATTTTGAAAGATGGGTGTCGGTTGACGCGCCGAATCAAACTCATTTTCTTGGCAGAGTGATTGCAGTCAGGTCGTTCTTTTGCAACTCTAGTTTCTCTCTAACTTTTACCGTTCATATACTATACCATACAGTATGTACAGTTTTCGAGTAGCATACAATAATTGCAGTGGTAACACAGCAAGAAAAAAATCAGACCTAGGATCCATTTACTTTTGCACGCAATTGATGAGTCTTAGTTTGTGCATTCGTGGTTCAAGGACTTCATGAGAAATCACAGTTACATCTAACTTTCTTACCTAAGCAGAACAACAGAGTAAGTACAGTATGTTAATTTTTTTTTGTTGTAACTTGTTGTTGTTATGCTTAGCAATTTAGCAGTAGCAGTATTTTTATTAATCCATATTAATTTATTTGATTATTATATATATTTATTTATTTATACACTTCACTCAATGCAGTATATCATGGTAAGTCCCTTTACTTTTATAACAATTTTGTCAGCAAAATTTACATTATTACGAATACGAAGTTGTGACGGTTCCACAAAAAAATACATTACTAGCTGTAAACAAGAGTTTTTGATGTGCTGTTCACATATAACAATAATAATATTGTAAATATCTTGGTAACCGTTAATTTCGACAGAAATACCATAGAAGAAAAAAAAGTCTTACAATCATCTGAAATACTGAGCGCAGACAACGAAACTATTGAGTTCTCTGACGAAGCTATAAATTTACCATATATTTATTTACTTACTTATTTTTTTTTATTTATTCATCGTTCTTGTCTTTGCCACAGTCAAGACACACACAGACATGGTGAAGCACTAAAAGCTTAGTGGAGTGCAAGGGAGGAAGAGAAGAAAATTACAAGAAGAAGAAGAAGTAGGAAAATTAAGTGAAATTATGAAAGCACTTCTCAGGAGGGTGCTGGGCCATCAATAGTAAAGAGTCAGAAAAGTCAGCAAGAACAGCAAGCAACAGTTCCTTTGAAGTTCCCATAGGAGATGGACCCTTGCAAACCGCATCCAGCCATTTAAGTGAGTCTGGCCTCGAAGAAGAGCTTGACAGTGACCAGGAACTAACATCAGAGCAGGAACCTGCCAAAAAAGATTGGCCCCTAAAAGAGGCAACAAGTGACGACCATGCAGCGGTACATAGCAAGATCCCAGCAAATTTGAGCAATGTTTCAATACCAGATGTAATTCAACATCATGGCATTGGTTACTTGGAATTTGACATGAAGACCGGAAAAGCTATCGTGCCAGATGCCTTGAGAACTGAGATTGTATCAAAAGGGTCAAGTATTTTCCAGAACAGGGATGGTCCATTTGCAATGAAAAAATCGAGTAAGAACAGTCGCTGGTTTGGCGGGTAAGCTTGGGATTGAGATCAAGGAGGAAGTTCCTCATTCATGGCTGGTATACTTTACCTTTAAAAATGCTGCTTTCTGTTTCTGTTGTTCTCTTTTCTCAGCCTGAATGCAGTCAATCGTCTTAGAAGTAGAATATCGTTTTAGTAAGTGGAAAGCTCCAGAGAAATTGAAACAGCATGAAAACAGTAAATGGCACCGTCAGTCCTTCACAATTTGGAAAGAAGCTGAGAGAGTTTTAGTCGCAAATACAGGTGTCAATAAAACACTGCAGACCCAAATAGAAAAAGAGAAAAAGCAATGGCAGCAAATTCTTTGTAGGATCTTACATTGTATCAAATTCTTAGATAATCAGAACTTAGCTTTTCGGGGTCATAATGAGAACATACGTGACGCTGACAACAGAAACTTTGGTAATTTCCTTGGCCTGGTGAAACTAATTGCTGAATTCGACTCAATAATAAGGAATCACTTGGATTATGTAGAACAGAAAGCTGGATCTGTGTCATATTTGTCTCCCTTAGTACAGAATGAATTTATACAACTCTTAGCATCAACTGCAAGGAGCAAATTACTTGATGATGTCCGTCGAGCAAGGTACTGTGGGCTTTTATTTGATTCTACTCCCGACAGTGCCCATAGAGAGCAAATGTCTGGAGCCGTGAGATATGTTGATATAAACGTTGAGACAAAAACAGTAACTGTAAAAGAGACATTTCTTGGTTTCATTGAAGTCAAACAAAAAGATGCAGCAAGCATAGTTGAAGTACTATGTAATCAGCTAGAAAAGGACAATATGCCACTAAAGTACTGTCGGTCACAGTGTTACAACAACGCTGCAGACATGGCAGGGCACAAATCTGGTGGGCAGCAGAGGATCATTGAAAAGAACAGTAAAGCTGTATTTGTCAATTGTGACGACCACTCACTTAATCTAGCTGGTATTCATGCAGCCAGTGAAGAATCAGTTACAGTAACCTTTTTTGGCACATTAGATGCACTGTATAATTTATTCTCACTCTCAACAATGCGATGGGAGAAGCTGAAGAGAACTATGCCAATCACACTAAAATCTGAATCTGAAACCCGATGGAGTGCAAGAGGAGAGGCAGTTAAACCAATTTGTCACCACTTTGATGACTTGGCTATTCTACTGGAAGAAATGTCTACTGATCTGAAAGAAAATGTAGATACAAGAAGTGAAGCCAGTCAGCTGTTGCACCAGATTCTTACCTTTCATTTCCTTGCATTACTTTTCTTTTGGAATCTTATATTATCAAAAATAGACCACATTCAAAAGAGACTTCAGGACCATCAAATAAACTCCCACAATGCAGCCAAAGACTTAAAGGTACTTGAAATGTATTTCAATGAAAAAACAGAAGCAATCTCTAATGAGTCGCTCAGTGCAGCATTAGAACTATGTGAGAATTATGATGTTATGGTAGAGCTGAGGACCAGAGTAAAGAAAAGGGTGCCAGGAGAAACAGCTACCGATGTTGGCCTCAGTGCAAAGCAAGAGATCATGTGTCTAATGAAAGGTACAATAGATAGACTGCATACGGTACCGAAATGAAACAAAGTAGCACAAAACTTGAAGATCTAGACAACAAGTTTGGGTTTCTGCTCGGTGTAGAACAAATTCTTAAAAAAGGTAAAAGTTCAGGATTACTGGATGACGAGAGAATGAAGGAAAACTGTTTACATGTCGGCGAATTCTACACTAGTGATTTGGATGGTAATGAACTTTATGAGGAAATCTTAGACTGCAGAATGCTCTTGGCAAGTAGAACGGATGTTCAGATTTCCACTCCAGAGAAGCTCATCCAATTCATGATACAATATGGTGATGAAAACGTTTTCTCCAACTTAAGAGTAGCAATCCAACTTATGCTCACAGTAGCAATTTCAATTGCAAGCTGTGAACGTTCGTTCAGTAAACAGTAATTGATTATGGCTTATCTCAGAGCCTCAATAGGACAGGATAGACTTTAACGCCCTAGCATTTGCTTAGTATTGAGCGGGAAGAGGTAGAACTCATTAACTTTGATGATGTTATTGATGATTTTGCTTCAGCAAAGTCTCGCAGAGTCCAAATATAATTGCCATCAACTTTTATTTTTCTAATCTCTTTACAGTCAATGTTGCATTTTAAATGTTATAAAATCTAAGCAGTTTCAGAAGCTGACAAATTAGTTTTAATTTTCTTTATTCAATTTTAATGAAAGTTCTTTGATTGGTAAGGGCTATTAGAGAATGACCCGTCAAATCATTACTCTAACTAACAAGTTTGCAACACTGTAAAGCTTGAGTGCATTTAAAGATTCTCTCTAAAAATGTTTTTATCAATGCTAATTTCCACTCCCACAATTCAAAGGCCGTAATATCCAGTTCAGATTTACATTTAATGTAAATCTGCTGGCTGTACACCTTACCTCAACACCGAAGAGAGAGAGAGAAGAGCCGCTGAAAACTCCGGCATTACAGGATTACCAATCAAAATTCTTTGCTCTGCTGACAAGGTAGAAAACAGGATGAGCAAGAAGACTCGCAGAGAGACCCGATAAAGAGCTGTGTAAAGACATTTGGAAGAAGGCTTAGAAGAAATCGGGAAAAAGGAAAACTCAAAGCAGCAGAAGGCCATAGTCTTTTTTTTTTTTTGAGAAAGAAAACTAGACCGACTCTGTTACTTCGATAATCTTGACAGACATCACGAGCAAACTCAGGAAAATTCAAGACATGATCGTGAATATTGGAAAACCTAAAATTGAAAACATTGCCTAACTAGTAATCTATAAACCTGTAACAAACCCAACAATTCTGCATTATACTGAGCCAGTTGAAAACCCTGTCACCAGAATCACCATCACCGCAAGTGAACCAAACTCATCCACTGGAAGAAGGAACACTTCGAGGATGAAGGGCATGCTCCAACACTGCAAATTACGACAAACCTGAAACCACATCGAACGACAAACCACGGACTTAAACTACTGTTGTAAGAACTCGGAGCCCAGGAAATAAAACCGAGATGGATCCGAAGACGAAGTCGTCACAAGAAACCCAACCGAACCCAAGCCCGAAGAAGGCTGCACCTTCCCTTCTCTTCCCTGAACCTTCCTGAAGAAGACTGCACCTTCCACTTCTCTTCCTGAACACTTCCTGAAGAAGACTGCACCTTCCACTTCTCTTCCTGAACACTTCCTAACCTATTTTCCCTACTCGTCTGTGTCTTACTAACTCTACATCAACCTCAGGAGTACACCTTGATTGGGAAAGAGATCTGCCAACACTACTGCCTGCTCCGTGGGCGGGGGGCCGGCAGAACCTACCTTCGAGGCTTGCGGTTCTCCATGACCCCCGGTACCCGTTAGGTCTAGTTCTGGAACAGGCAGGGGGGGGTGTGAAAAAGAATTATTAGAATCAACTAAGCTACTACTATCGCTATCTCTATTCTCTGTTAACTTACTCATCAGCCTAGAAATAAGCTAGACATACTGGATGTTAAACTGTCCTCTAACTTCTTGAATAACTCTGAATCTAACGCTTCCTTATCTACTGACTGTAACCCTACAGCTGATCCTGACCTACGCTTGCTCTTCGAGGCAAAGGATTTTCTGTTTCAAATAATCCTCCATTTGATCTACTGGCCAAGACCTATACCCGTCACATCTCTGGCTGATACTACACTGAATCTTCCTTCATAAAATACAAACAGAATGTCGATCGTGTTTGAGGGTACTCATCCTACGCTTGCAGGACGTGCAGGACCAATGAGCGGCAGCATCTCCAGCAGTAGAAGGCTCGGTCGTCGAAGATGTAGACAGAGGTGACTTGCGGCATAGCGAGCGGCCACGTCTTCTTGTCACGACTTGTCAATCAGTCAAAGTACTGATCAAAGTTAAAACCGGAAAGTTCCCGTCCAGTCAGTAAAGTATAAATCCAGGGGAAAAGGCGTTGAAAACAGTCCAAAATCGTAATCTGAAGTCCAAATTCTTTAAATGGGGTTTATGCTAAATGATAAAAAGTTCACCTGATGTGGTGCACACCCACACAGCACGGCGAACAAATAACAATTGGGATGTCGGCCTCTGTCGGCCGGTATTTGCAGCAGCGTTATCAATGGTACCTCAGGTAACTCATTTGACAAGATTTTTCCCATAGCGTTGGTAACACTGACAGTTAATTACCCACTTTGTGGGTAAAATTATGGGGAATATAGTTCGGCTGGTCAGTGACCAGGGCTAATTCAGGTGTTCAGGGAGTGTATTGCAATATTAGGATTTGCTAATGCTTTATCACATTCTTTGTAGAATATTAAAACTGCACCTAATTTTCATTGATGTTTAATAAATAAAAATCTGCCTTTTTATTCCCTCTAAGAATGACATTTCATGGAAATATTCAAGCTAACAACTACATACAAGTGAATATGCATAATGCTGAATAACAAAAGGAAGAAAAATTCATGTCAACCAATGACAAAACTAATTCTTAATTTGGAAATCATACAAAAAGTACTCCACAGGAAGAAGAAACGTGAAGTAACCACCAGAAAATTTCCTAACCTAGCCTTGTACAGTGTTCAATGATTAAAATTGCAAAAAAAAAAAAAAAAAAAAAAAAAAATTATAATATTTCACTATGGTCAAAATATTCTGGTTATGCCTTGACTTCTACAAAAGGATCTGCAAATAAAGAGCCATCGTCTGAGTTTTTACTAAGATCTTCCACCAAATTCTCCTTCGCTTCTTTGATTAACAGCAATGATAACGATTTGTCAGCTTCTATTTTTACAGGATGTTCTATGTACAATACTGAATCCTAGTTAGACTCTGATGAAATTTTCCTCTGTTTGCAATACTCAGAAATAAAAAAAAAAAAACTGTACAGTAAACAATCGCTCTCAATAGCACCGTCTATAACACAGATTCAGAATAACTTCCCTGTAAACATTAATTGGATCCTAAAAGTATGAATATGGTTTTTACTTTTTATAGTCCCTTAGGTTGCTGCTGATTTTGTTTTATAGATTTTGCAGATAAGTTCACAATAATTATCTTAACATCCAGTGCAACTTACATTGGGATGCAGAAATTTAACAAATCTGTCAGTGCAACTGAACATCATCTCTGCTGAATTAAAAACACTATTTTGGCATTCAAAACCAATGACTGTCTTTTGGAGACTATAACACACAGTGTAAAAGAACAATATCTATCCTAAAAAAATTCTCGCATATGTTATGAATCTACAAGAAAAAACTGTGAACATCGTGTGGAAGAATAACATCTTTCTTCCGAGTTACCACATTCATTCTAAGATGGACCTAATGAACAAACTTCTTGGGAACCAAGTGCATTTACAGTACTGTATATGACTTCTTTTTTAGTATGAGTTTTCTCACACCTTTTGAGACACCTTGATTCAAAATATCTCCTTTGACATTCATGAGACATGAATGGCTTCCCTTCAATATGGGTTCTCATAAGGTTTTTGAGAGCAGAGGAATATTAAAAACTCTTTTTTTTTTTGGCAGTCAGTACATTTAATTGCCTCCTAAATATTATGAATTTTCATGAGTAATCTAAAAGTATTTGAAATTAACATTTTTTACATTAGGACTGGAGAGAGTCCTCTCTCTACAATGATTTCCAATATGTACTCTTGAGAATTTCTGAATTAGAAAAACTACTTGGACAAAGATCAAGTATAGTTTCTATCTAGTGTGAATTCCCGTGTGTTTTGAGATGACTTGAAGCAGAAAAACTTTGACATACAGAGCAAGTGAATGTTTTCTATCCTGTATGAGTTCTCAAGTGCTTTTTGAGATCCTTTGACAAGAAAAACTTCTTTGACATATAGAGCAAGTATATGGTTTCTCTCCCATATGAGCTCTTGAGTGATTTTTGAAATTTCTTGATTGAGAAAAACTCCTTTGATATATAGAGCAAGTGAATGGTTTCTCCCCTGTATGAATTCTCATAAGTTTTGTGAGACTGCTTGATTCAGCATAACTTCTTTGACATGTACAGCAAGTATATGGTTTCTTTCCAGTATGAGATCTCAAGTGGGATTTCAAGCTGTGCATCTGTGAAAATGTCCTTTGGCATTTGCCACGTGTTATTTGCTTCCCTGCTGTGTTGCTTCTCCTTGAAAATACTTCTGTTCTTCCCAAATGTCTATTTTCTTCTTCAATACAGATCTTTTCCCTTTCATCATCACAGGGAAAAGATCTGTCCTCGTACTTAATAGATTGGGATGAACAATTCACATCAAATTCACTGTGATCAAATAATTCTGGTTCTGCCTTGACTTCTAAGGGATCTGCACATAGAGAGCCTTCATCTGTGTTTTCAGTAAGATCCTCCTCCAAATTCTCCGTCTCTTCTTTGATTAACAGCATTTCCACAGGATGTTCCATTTACAATACTCAGTCCTAGTTAGGATCTGTTGAAATTTTCCTCTGTTTGGAATGCTCTGAAATAAAAGAAAAAATCTTAGAAAAACATGTTCTAGACTACTTTCATTCATAAACACAGAATGAGAAAATTCAAAATAATTTCATGTTTACAGTGAGCTTTTTCAACTCTAAAATGCAGCATCCTCTGGGAAAACAAATATCACAATGCAATGATCATCTGGACACAATTTGTTTCAAAAGAAATAAAAGAGCCTTAGATTCTGTTTGCATTCAACAGATTTATTCAGGACAAGGTTGGGTGACAATTCAACCAGCTTCTGCCTTTACCACAAATTCCCGACTTACTCTAATTTTGACAATCAAATGTACAGCATCTTTCCTTCATGAGTTGGGAGTATTATAAATCTATTTATAGAAGAATGGCTTTTTTCTTACACGAATTTCATGTGTATTTTGAGGTGGTTCTAATGGAAAGGCTACTTGGACAGCCCCTGTATATAAATAATTTCTACCTAGTATGAGTTTAATATTCCTTTAGAGAACATGGGATAGAGAAAAACTCCTTCAGCTAGGTGAATGGATGCTTCTCTCCAGCATGTACTTTGAGAAAGGGATGATAAAAACCAAAAACCTTTTTGGTATTCAGTGCAAGTGAAAGACTTCTCTCAAGTTTGAATTTTCATGCATAATTTCACGCTTTTCAAATGTGTATAACTTTCTGGACATTCAGAACAAGTGAATGGCTTCTCACCAGTATGATGTGTATTTTGAGACTTTCAGAATGAGGAGAAAAACTACTTTGACATACAGAGCAAGTGAATGCTTTCTCTCCAGTATGAATTGTCATGCGAGTTTTGAGATGATTTAAGTGAGGTAAAGTACTCGGGCATTCAGTGCAAGGATGGTCTCTCAGTATGGATTCTCCTTAGATTCTGAGATGACTCAGAGTGAGAAAAAAGTGTTTGACATTCTGCACAAGTTATTGGTTTCCCATCCATGTTGGTTTTCCATAAAAAATCCATATTTTTTTCATTTCTTTTTATCAATATTACAAGATGATTTCTCACAAAATACTTTTCTGGAACACTTAAGTAATATGTGAGAATCATCAGCACTATTTCACCAGTAGGCAGTGGTACTGTACATATTTTATTCTCTAATACTCTTCTTTCCACATTCCACATCGAAACTTGGATGATCTTCTTCACTCTTTATAGGCTGGCATGTATATTTTACATCAAATTCACCACAATATGACATTTTTATAATAAAATAAAGTTTATATATACTTACCCAGTAATTACATAGCTATTAGTTTCACTCGTTCAGCAGCTAAAATTTTGAAATTCGTGGGTCGCGCTAATTTGTTTTGGGGTAGGTGAATTACCCCGCCCACTTTCGCACAAAAGAGAAAAACAACTTAGCAAAAAGCTCAATGTGTTTATGCCCATATATCCTTGTGAGGGGAGGAGGGAGGGCTCCAATCATGTAATTACTGGGTAAGTATATATAAAACTTCATTTTATTATAAATATGTCCTTTTTATATAAGCAACTTACTCAGTGATCACATAGCTAATTCCCACACTGACAGGAGGTGGGAAGCATGGACATATCTACCCGAAACATTAATCAAGGTAATGAATTTGAGAATAGAAAATTTGCTAACACAATTAATGTTTGTTGTTTCCTTACCTGATAAGAGAGCTGCTGCAGGTAGATACTGCCTCTGGTTGGCACTCATCTTATCGTGCAGAAGTGAGTCGGTATAGCCTGGGGCGCCTACTACTTTATTGGGCACTTCGCAGAAAAGGACCAATTCAATAGCTAGCAAAGAATACAAATTGGCTGCCCAGTGCAGTACCATACAAATAACCAGAACAAATATACATGCACCAAAACCACCAAACAATATTAAAAGGCCCCAATACCCAACTATTAAAAAGGACTGGAGGGTACTCCAAGTACACAGCACTCCCAGGCTTCCCTAGGACTCAACATCCTATGCAAGGCAGGGATAACAGGAAGAAATATTGCCTCCTACATTTCCTCCCCAACACCAAGCCAGCCGCGTAAAACGGACCCAAGGAACTGCACTCATTATAAACTGTTTCTATATCAGGTTAGTAATGTGAAGCAAACACCAACGTTAACTAAGTAACGACTGCCCTTGTCTCATGAGCTTTCACATTACATGAGGGGAAAAAGCTTTTCTCCAACCATGGAGTTCACTTCCGATATAAGACCTCTGAGAGAGAATGAATGAATGAAGAATTTGAGTTATCTGGCATCGAGACAACTGGGTCATTAATGCCGATATCAATTAAATGAACAACATAGTTCCTATAAAAACAAAAAGATAAAAGAAAATGAATGAAATATTATATTTTCGGGAGAAGACCAGCATCAACAATAAATTTAAACATACCACTGGCATCATACACCACATCCTCGCCAAGGATGAACCTGCCCATCGGCCAAAAAGAGCCTCAAGAGGAGTAACAGCTAATATCCCCAAGACTGGGGCACTCAACCAGCAAGTGCCTCACAGTCAAGGGTACCAGACAACCCTCATAAAAAGGTTGATTCTCCCCGGCCATCAAAAAGCTGTGTGTTAGGCGAGTATGCCCAATACTTAGGCGGCAAAGAGCCGTCTCCCATCTTCTAAGCATACTGCCATGCTTCCAAGGAAGTATAACATCCGTAATTTCTTTCATTTTAATTTCTCCTATACTATTCCAATGCTCTTGACACAAATTACAGTAATTATACATTTTCTAATGCTTGGGAAGAAATCATTATACAAAAGTGGACACCTCCTTGGAAGTAAATCTAGAGAGGCTGTTTTGGCCAATCTGTCAGCTTCTTCATTTCCATGCACACCAGCATGTGCTGGAACCCAACAAAAACTAATTTGTGTTCCTTTGTATAATAATAGGAGAAAACATTATTGAATCTTTAAAACCAAGGGCTTAGTCGAGTTAAAAACATTAAATGCCTGTAATGCACTCTTAGAATTGCTAAAAAGTGTAAAATTTGTATTATCAATAATTGCTATTTTTTCAATAGCATTTAAAATCCCAAGCAACTCTGCCCTAAAAATAGGTATTAAAACAGGAAGTGCATCTTAGGTGCGAAACATTACTAAAAACTCCAAATCCAACGCCAGTGCTGGATTTGGAGCGATCTGTGAGTACACATATTGAATCCTTATGAACCTCACTGTGTTCCATAAATATGGAACGGATTTCTATGTCTTGTCATATTTTTCTTAAAACCACCAAATATTTTCAAAATGAAATTTCTGTTAATTCCCATGGTGGGGTTACAGACATTTTATAAGGAAGCACCTCATTTCTACTATCAGTAGTGCCAAGTAACTGTTTAAGCCTATAGCCTACCCGTAAGGTTGTGGACATTTAGGATGCATCTCATTGTGCCTAAAATGTCTTTCGCTTGTTATAATTTGAAAGGCTAGAGAACTGGGAAGTCTCTGCAGCCTATACCAGTAGCAAAGGATGGATGACTGGAGGAGTTGTAAAGGTAACTCCCCAGCATCAACCAACAGGCTTGATATTGGCGAGGTCTTGAGAGCACCAGTGGCCAGACTAATGCCTGCAAGATTTATAGGGTCAAGCATTTTCAGCCTGCTGGGGCTTGCAGAAGAATATCCTTCACACCCATATAGCAATTTCGATAAAATCAGGGCTTTATGCAACCTTAAAAGTATTTGACAGTCTGCACCCCAGGACGTATGAGCTAAAACTTTAAAAATTTTTAAAATCTTCTGACACTTTGTCTTCGACATCTTTCAATGAGACACCCATATTAACCTATGATCAAAAATTGAGCCGAAGAATTTGGTTTCCTCTACACAGGAAATACGGCAAAAGTGGACCACAACTGTTTTGCTAGTCAAAAATTTAAAACCATTTAAATCTGCCCTTTTAGTGATGTTATTTACTGTAAGCTGGAGCTTTCTTTCAATAACAGACATCCTTGATCCTGCAAATGATATAGAAAGATCATCAACGAAATTGTGTGCAACACATCATAAGGAATGTGAGGAGAAATACCACTGATAGCAAATGCAAATGGGTAACACTAAGAACACCACCTTGTGGGACCTCTTCCCTCTTGATTTACTTTCTGATAGAGTATTACCAACTCTAACTAGAAAACATCTACATGTCAGAAAGGCCTTAATAAACAATGGCTGTTCTCCTCTAAGTCCTGACTGATGGATAGTTTAAATTCCATATCAATGATGTGTCATAAAGCCTTTTCAAAGGTCAAGAATATAAATGACATGATGCTGCTTTGATGCAAACGATTCACATATAGATGACTCCGAGACAGATCAAGACATCAACAGTAGAATCCACTTTCTTAAATCCACACTGGGCAAGTGATGATATTGTTTTTCCTAACACGCCCAAACAAGCACTTGCATTGACCATCTTTTTCATAATATTACAAAGACAAGGAGTCAAGGCAACTGGGTGTAGCTTACAGATAAAAATTTTCCTTTCCCAGTTTTAAAAAGGATAAAATTAGGCTAGTTCCCAAACTGATGGGAAACTGTGATCAAAGCAAAATTCTGTTGATAATGCTAATTGTAGAAAGCTTAGTGTTCTTACATACATGCTTGATCATTGGAAACCTCATCAGGGCCTGGGGCTTTGTATCTGTACATGTTGACAAAGGCAGAATCGAATACTCTCTCAGTAAACGGAACATTGTGGGTTCTTCTTTGTTAGATGAAAAATAAAGTATGGCTTTTGTTCTTCCCTGGAACGATATTGGAATCAGGAGATGTTTCCGATTTCTGAAACTTTTTCAAAACAGTCTGCTAATTTATTTACTTACTTCCAATGCACTTGTGATGTATTGCCCGGTAACTATTACAGGGGAACGGTTAGGGTATATTTGCCTGCTATTTTATGACTTTTCTCCATAGAACTGAAGGTGGGTTCTTTTTATTCACTGAAGAAACAAAGGATGACCATGATTGGCAACAGGCTGCTTTTAATGCACGCCAGAACTGTGCTCTACAGCACATATACTATGATGTTATGTTTCTGTTCGATTTCGTTGTATCTACTGTAGCTAGGCAGTTCTTATGGCCCGGTGAAGTAACTGAGTTCAGGCGACCGCAAGGAACTGGTCGACAGCGGAATAAACCGATGTTTGAATGGAATGCAGTCCAGCAGCATGAAGAGTATCATTACGTAAATCAATGGCATCATCAACACTGCATCACCTTCAGTTTCACTTAATTCCCTGAGCTTATTCCAATCTGCTTTATCCAAGCACCAGCGAGGAGATCTATGCTCTGGTGGACTACTATTGCTTTTATTGATTATTGGTGCATGAGTCACTAGTATGGCAGTCATCCAATGTTCTCCAGTGAAGTCAATAAGGCGGTTAGAACTAGATATGGATAGGTCAATGAAATAACGCGCCTGTTTGTATGCAAAAGTGAGTAGGCCCATCTGTATTAAGAATCCCTGTGTCTTCGTTTTAAACTAGTGATGCTGTAGAGGATTCTTCTCCTATTAGCTAAAATATCACCCAACAATGGATGTCTACTGTTCATGTCTCCTACAGAAAGAAACTGTGAGGAAGTTGATTAATCAACCCTACTACATCATTATAGCAGACTTCATCTTTGGGAGTATGTATGTATGCTATATATGTATGTATGTGTATGTGCATTAGGACAGATAAATGGTATATTTTCTAGTTAATTCTACTTGCACTGTAAAGATATCTGAGGAATGTCAAGGCGAATGTAAACCAAACTCCTCATAACTTCCCTACTTGAGGATTATAAGCAGTTCGGTATGCAGTGTATTCCCTTGGACAAGAAATTATTAATATCAATTGTTTCCAATAAAAAAAAACTGGAGAGAATTCACGAATGAGCATCTTAGCTCTTCATACTTAGCCCTCAGACCTTGACAGTTCCACTGCAAGATGGGGAGAAAATGCTTTTATTTTCTGAGGACTCTTTGAAAGAAGTCCTCAATTCACAATTTTCATTTTATTGCCTACTTCCGGATGACTTTTAAAGGATGGTCGAGACATTTATGGTTTTACTCTTTATAACATTATGCAGCTTATCTGATTGGCAAGGATTGTGGTGTAGATCAACAGTGATTTTTAAGTGAATTATCTCATTGGGCGATTTTGATCCATTAACTTTGTTTAGAGACAACATTTTGTACCTATTACTAGGTATTTCAGCATGTCTTGTAACTGGAGGGGAAAAGGAAGCTGGTCTCCCTCTTTTCCTATTGGAAAAATGGGGAGGGTGTGTTAGTCTTCCCCCTCTGTCTTGAGCTAATGCTCTTGAGTATCGAGCTCCTCTCCTAAATCTGGCAAAGAGCACCCGAGATGGCAGCCTAGGGCTGCTCATCTTAGGAGAAGAAGGTACAGAGGGACGGGGAGTAATATCTAAAATTGGAGGCACTGATTTCTGAATTGGAGGCTGAGCATTTATAGCTGGACTTATGTTTGAATTCATTGGCCTATCTGGCATTTTTTGTTTATCTTGCTTGCTGATATTTGATTTCAAGGCCTTATATATTCTTTTCTTGCTTAAAAGTCTTCTGGCATAACCCACTTATATGCCCTGCATCTGATTTTTATAGAGCTGCTGTTTCCATTTGAAAACGTGGGCATTTTCTATCACCAGACTTATGACCCAGATTACAATTAATACTGCTGCCTAATGTGCATTCGCCATGTGCTGGTGCAGAACAGTTGTCACACAGCTTGTCATTTTACAGACTCGAGAGTATGACCATATTTGAAACAATTGGAAACATAATGGTTTTGTCTGTATGGGTGTACCGACACCCTTTCATTTTTCTATATACAAATGAGGAGGAACACTATGATCCTCAAAGTAACAATTATCATTGTAGTTTTGGAATTCTATGTACCTGCCAAACCTGTTTTGGACACGTCTAATATCTCCCTTTCCCTGAAGTCATATAAATCCCTGTTGATGATTACCCTCTTCAATAACTAAAAATGGGGTTTGATATCTACTAACATTTCATTGTCATCTATTTTTAAATTGCAAAGCTTACGTGTTTGTGTCTTCAATTTTGCATGGATAAGAACAGATTTCTTACCAAATCTAGAAATGTCACCATTTCCTATAGTGCCTACTTTCTTTTGTAAATACAGTATTTACTGAATTTAAAACAATTAAAATAATCATGATTCTCCTCCTCTGCACGGTTGCTATAAGCCACTGGGGAGTTCAGGATTCTCTCTGCAGTTATTTTCAGAGTCAGGAACTCATTTCATTCCAGTCAGCTGGGCGATAAACATCTAAATTTCCAGAATTTGTCTGAAGTGCTCCTTTATAATATAACTATGAAGAGGAATAAGTTCAGTGTTACATGTACTAAAGGCATCTTTGTGTTTCTGAAGAGAAGTCTAAACTAGCTTCTCATCATCATCTTTGTAGTTCACTGTATTTCTAAAATTTTCCCACATATTGTTTAAATGATACAAAAATAGACTCTGTGGCATTCAAGGGTATTTCATATGCATACCAAAATTGTCAATTTTCTATGGTGACTTTCATCACTGCAGAATCTTTCTTTTGTGAGTTCCTTGTGGAAGGCTGCATCAGCCTTAGTTTCTTCTTTCTGAGGTGGAATCTGGAAGTCAATAACAATATCCTTTGAAGCCAGAAGTCGTTGCCAGTGCTGGTGAGTTGTTGGATCAGGAGGAAAACTAGTTACCAATCCATAAATTATTGCAAGTTTCATCAGAAGTCAGGTGCACTCGACACCTGAGGCCACCCACCCCAAGGACCCCAACAACACATCAGAAAAGGAAAAACCAGGCAGCTTCTACTGCCTAGCCTTCCCCACCCCATCACCACAGCCAGCAAAGAGAGACCCCAAGATGCCGAAACATACACCAGACCACCGCAAACAAACTGGCTCCACCCACCACCCAAAACTGCTTGGTTATATCAGAAAGCTATCGTGGATCAGTCAGTATGCATTCTCCTGTGCTTTAAATTGAGTTGACTCCCAATAGTCCACCTTACCTACCCTTTGCAGGATAGCACCAATACACTTGCAATGGGCCAGGTATCGTAATCTGCCCGCTGGAGTTCCTGCCCCTAATGGGGACCAACTCCCCACTCCAAACCAGCTCCCTGGATTCCGATGGGCTGATCACAGAAGATGGTTCTGCCCTCAAGATAGCAATGGAAAGATCACTACCTTTTAGGTCCAAACCATATCAAGGTGGCAACTCAGCCACCACAACTCCCACAATTAGCTTTGAATGCAAGCCCCTTCCAAAACAGGATCCCTTCTCTGACTCACCTAGGCAGTAAAATTTTTGAAAGAGGAAATGTCCTCACCATTTAAACCAAAATCTATGTAGGATGATTCATCAAGACTAGGGCACAAAGGTCAGGGTCCCTTAGCCCCTCACCTCGTCAAGGCATCCTACTCGAGGGGCTCAGAACGATAGCCGAATAAGCATTGGAGTAAATGTTATGGTAAGTCATGGCTCCATTGTTGAGTATAGTGATATTATGACCATCCATAATACCCTCCAACATCCTATCCTTGGCATCTGTCGTGTCCCCACCCCAAATGAGGTTGTGAGCATTAAAATCATCAAGGAGGAGGAAAGGAGTAGGAAGCTGATTGATCAGTAAATGAATATCATTATAAGTGAAATCCAAATCAGGAGGAAGACAGATGGAGCAAACTGTAATTTGCTTGTCTAAAATGAAAGTTACTGCTACAGCTTGGAGATGAGTATCAATTGATGGCAAGGAGTGTTGCAATGACTCATGCGCAATAGCTGCTGCACCTACCTTAGCTCTGTCTCCGATTGGTGGTGGAAAATTATATATGTTGTAATTTAACCCAAGATTATATTGTGCGCCTCCAAGCTTAGTTTTCTGGAGACACACAATGCCTGGGCTATGGTCGTGGAGCAGTACCTTCAGCTCTTCACTTCGAGCCCTAAGACCTCTACAGTTCCATTTTAGTATTGACGTGAAAACTATTTTTTGGGCCTGATGGAAGGCCCTTTGGATGGAGCCTTCTCATTTACTCTCTTTTGTTTACAAGTATTTTCAAGAGATGATTTGGAAAGGACTGGTCTTGACAGGTTTGGTTTATTATCTGTTGACATTTTGTTTCCCTTTCTTGTCAGTTTGTTTAAATTCAGGCTGAAGGTTCTTGCATCGAGCTTAGTACTTCCAATCTATTACTAAGTGATGCATGTTTAATTGGATTTGAGGGAGGAGAGGATGAGGGGGACATCTCATCTTTTGGTGCTTTTGCTCCTCAGTTTCCATTAAATCAAGCAAAGACTCTTCCTGAGACAATTCCAAGGTGGTTGGGTTAAGTGCCATCTTATCCTCCTGGGAGGCTTGTGCTCTAGCCTCAACAGGCAGAGCACCTGACCAAGATGGCTGGGCCGAGGGTGCTGACACTGCACCCCTAGTGGTAGATAGGGATAGTGGCTTAAGAACTTGAGCATAGCTCCTAGGCTGTTTTCATAATTGTCTCTTTGCAGAACCGATACTTATATGCTCTGCACTGGCTTTATTTAGTGCAGACAGTTAAAATGTGTAAATTTCACAATTTTTGTCATCAGATTTGTTCCAGTTGACAACACGTTTTGCTTTTCTATTACATTCATCATCATGATGGACACCAGAGCAGTCTATACAAATTTTAGCACTTTTGCAGTTTTTTGATGGGTGGCCAAACTTAAAGCAATGATAGCTTTACATTGGTCTTTGTTGGAAAGGACATACAGTAATTCGAGTTGCACGAATTCACAGACACATGAATTTTTCATTGGAACCTAACTAATGGTCATACACGAGTTTTTCACAGACACGCGAACATTTGCGAACACTGAGAAACCCAGCAAAAGTGTTTGTTTAATTTTTTTATGTAATTTATAAGTTTTCAAGCTTTTATGTGTAAATTAAATAACATTAAATATTATTAAAAGTAATTATTTCTCTCTCTCTCTCTCTCTCTTTTAGTGAGATGAATTTTTATGGTGTATGTTTATTTGTATGATAAACTTTTTACCTAATAATAAGTACTAATTTTCAAATAATAAGATTAGTAAAATTAAATAATAATAATAATAATAATAATAATAATAATAATAGTAATAATAAAACTGTAATTACAAAATTCCTATTATTTGAACAAACAAATTCTTCCCTCGTCTTTTGTAAGAAGGAGGTGAAGGCAAAAGCTGTCAGATATGTCATTTAACATGACAAGGAGGGGAGTGTTCCTAATCAGTAACTCTCTCTCTGTGTGTGTGTGTGTGTGTCCGTAATAATTCAAAAAATTTCACTCTCTTAACTAAGGACAACTTTTATCTCTCTCTCTCTCTCTCTCTCTCGTTCGAAGTTAGCCAACCTATGTATTACAGCACTGTTTCTCTGTGTCTTTAACTGTACAATAGATAATTTTGAATTGATCTAATTTTACCTGTACCATTTACAAACTGTAAATGCGCCATTCTAAAACATAGAGCATTTCAGAACAAAGAGAAAGTGACAGAATAAAGGGATTTTGACAAAGGAAAAATCTATTTCTGAGGGAGGCCCCGTGTCACCCGGTGAAATTCCATACTAACACGAATTTCTAGGTATAAATATTGCTAAATATACCAGAGAAAAAAGCTTTCAGGAATGCTGGAGTTACTACCCCCAGATCGAGCATCTTCTAATGAAGACGTCAGTATAACCAAGGGTGAGTGAAGGATCACAACCACAGAGCCGCGCTCAATAGACATCCCCATGTCAAGATCCCGGGAAGAGCGAGGGGCGTACCAGCGCCCACGCTCACCCGCCATGTGGCGACTCCAGCGCCATCTGAACTCATTCCAGACTAGCACCACCCCCAGACTTGGCATGAGCAAGTAGGGGCAAACCTGCTCCTGGGAGGGTCACCGGGTGACATGGGGCCTCCCTCAGAAATAGATTTTTCCTTTGTCAAAGTCCCTTTTCTGAGTTCAGCCCGTGTCAGCGGTGAAATAGTGACAGAGAATCATGCCAAGACTGTAAAGCTACAACAGAAAACAAAAGGTGATCAGAACAAAAACACATGCTATGAAAAAATAGATTTAATTATGATATCCCATCAAGGAAGATTAGATTTAATAACAGGTAAGTACGGGTGGAACAACACACACCCAACAATATAAAGACACAATGAAAATGTAAACTTAATCTAAGAACAAAGTAGAATGACAAAAATACAATATAATTAGGGGTGGAATAAAAGACACCTACAACCTAATGGTATAAACATGTAAATATAAACTTAAATCTAAGAACAATGAGATATATACAAAATCAGGAATTGAGGTACATGAAGCAAAATAAAAACCGCTCCAGTACTTCTATCTTAATCTAAATCCACAGGATATCAAAACCAATCACAAGACAAACAATAACCAGGCAATACTAGCATCGATTATGAGGAGCAAGGCAGTGAGGCATGATTGATCCAGAAAGGCAGGCAGAGAAATAAATGAAGCAGGTGGGCAGGGGGGGAAGGAAAGGGATTAAGGATAATTAAGGTGGGAGATGACACTCCCCACAGCCACTGTAGAAAATTTCAGAGCTTGAGTGATTTTAAATAGTGGCGTTTAAACACTAAGGTGATTTCCATCCCGTATACTTGGTAAGTTCAGGAAAATCCATATTATGAAAATAATTAGTAGAGGTAGCTACTGCACGGATGTCATGAACCTTTGGGACTGAATCTGGGTTGGCTTGTTTAATAAAATACAGAATTTGCTGTCTTATAGCGTTCAACGAAAGAGTTCCACCTTCTTCCTGATAAAAGAGGACCCGACTTATACTGTGGAGTTCTTTGTAGATAAGACTTTAAGGTATATACTGGACATAAGGATTGGTCCTGAGGAAGAGGCACCACCTTCCAGGGGACCACCTGTCCTGAGGGTCTTCATTCTCAGCTAGGAAGCTATGATCAGGGGAAAGGAGGACTTCTCCAGCCGGAAGGAAATCAACATGATCATCACCTCTAGCGAGAGCCGACAGCTCTGAAATTCTGGCACCTGAAGCCAAGCTAATCAGAAACAAGGTTTTCCTTAACAGATCCAGATAAGAGCATTGTAAGTTATCAATGTCAGTGGCTAATTTCAAAACATCGTTGAGGAACCAGGTAATAGAATGTGGGCGTGTTACCGGCCTCAAACGGCGCATGCTCTAGGGATGGAGGAGAAGTATGAATCTGTAAGGTCGATTTTGAAACCATACAAAAATACCTTCTTTAAGGCTGATTTAGCTGTAGTAATTGTGGCGGGGCAAGGCCTTTTTCAAACAATGACCTAAAGAAAGTAACCGCTAGGTTAGTAGTCATAGTTTGAGCTTCAGATGCCTTAAAAAGGATGCCAGTTTTTTTACTGCTGAATCATACTGTCTGAGAGTAGAATCTCCCTTATCAGATTCTAGAAACAGAGTGTTGTGGGGTCAATGTTTGCTCCCTTTTTGCAGCAAACTTTATAAAGTCCATAAAACCAGGGCATTCTGAATTCTTAAGGAAGCTGACACAGTCTTTGTTTGTACTACTTGGGTCAGTCTGGGTTTTGGTATCTGATGACACTGCAACTTGAGTTCCTGGAGCAGAGGGGAACCAGTTGCTCTTCGGCCAATAAAGGGGAGCTACCAGAGCTAGTTGGCCGTTGAATGACCTGAGTTTGTGTAGTACTTTCAACAACATGTTTATTGGAAACAAGTAGATCCTCTCCCAATAGTTCCAATCTATGGACATCGCATCAGTGGTGAAGGCCTTGGGGTCCAGGTTGGGAGCCACATAACAGGGAAGCTTGTGATTGTTCTCCATAGTGAACAGATCCACTTGGAGTCCCAGAACCCGGCGGCGAATCCAATTGAACGATTCCCCGTCCAGAGACCACTCAGTCTCCAACGGAGTAGTCCTGGACAGGGAGTCCACCACCACGTTCCGCACCCCCGCTAAGTGGGTGGCTGACAAATGCCAGCCGTGCTTGTTCGCCAGGGAGAAGATAGCTACCATCACCTGGTTTACGCAACCTGATTTGGAGCCGCCCCTGTTGATGCAATGAACCTCCACGGCGCTGTCCAACACCAGCCTGATGTGAATCTGGCCGGCGGGGTGGAGTTTCTTGAGAGTTAGAAACACTGCCATAGCTTCCAAGGTGTTTATATGAAACTGTTGGAACATTGTAGACCATGTCCCTTGAACTTTTTGTTTTGGTGAGTACCCTCCCCAGCCACTTAATGAAGCGTCTGTGTGGATTACCAATGCCGGAGGGGGAAATTGGAGTGGAACCGACTTCGACAGGCCACTGGCTGTGGACCATGGTCGGAGCCTTGTTTTCAAGATTCGCGGGATTGAAGAGACCCTGTCTCTGAGCCTGACATTGGCTCATCTCCGCCACACTCTGTTTATATCTTTTAGTTTCGCTTTCAAGAGCAGGTCCGTCACTGAGGCAAATTGAAGGAGCCGAGAATTCTCCCTTGAGACCGGCGGGATGCTGCTTTGTCCTTCAAAATTTCCTGGTAGCGGCGGCAATCTCCTTCCGCTTGGACGGCGGGAGGGACAGCCTGTACGAGACAGGTCCCACTGGAGACCTAGCCACTGAAACCGGGACTCCGAGTCAGGTGGGACTTCTCCCTGTTCAACTGAAAGCCTAACGACTCCAGGAACTTGATCACTATGGCTGTAGCCTTTGGCACTCCTGAACTGTTGGAGCCAGATTATCCAATCGTCCAGGTAAGCCGCCAGGAGATCCCCGGGACCGCAGTTGCTGAACGACTGTTTCCGCCAGTTTAGTAAAAATTCTGGGGCTACATTGAGTCCGAAAGGCATGACTCTGAAGGAGTAGGCTTGTTTCGAGCAGAAATCCAGGAAGGGGAGAGAAGTTCGCGCAACCGGACGTGATAGTAAGCATCTGAAAGATCGATAGAGGTGGTGACGGCTCCACGCGGTAGTAGAGTCCGTACTTGAGCCACCGTAAGCATGCGAAACTTGTCGCATTTTATGTAGCGATTTAGACGTGACAGATCTAGAATCACTCTTTGCTGATCGGAATCTTTCTTTGGAACAGTGAACAACCTGCCTTGAAATTTGAGGTGTCTTACTTCCTTTATTGCTCTCTTGTTGAGAAGCTCCGTCACAAAATCCTGTAGGGTTTTGGAGGGGTTGGTAAAATCTGGTCAAGGGAGGGGATTGATCCAGCTCCAACCCAGGCCTTTGGACACAATACTGTGTGCCCAAGGACTGAAGGACCACTGGTCTCTGAACCAGTAGGTGGCGACCACCTACCTGACTGGTCTCAGTGGGAGGAAGAGGGTTTGTTTCCTCTACCACGGCCTGATTTTCCCCGGGAGGCAGATCCAGCTCTGCCTCTGTATGGGGCTCGACCTCTGCCCCCCCTTGCGCTTCTATTAAGGCCGTGAAAGACCCCACGGCCCTCATAGGTGGAATTGTGCGCGGAGAGGAGGCGTGCGATGGTGCAGCAAGGGGTTGGGCTGGTTGAACCAGCACGTATTGATGGGGTTGAGCCTTGGAGGTGGAGGGTTGGCCCACCGCCGAGACTGGGACAGCCTGAACCATTGTCTGGGGTTGAGGCCTCCTGTGCCTCCTGAAACGTTTCCCCGACTTACCCTGGGAGCTGCCAGCTTCGGGGGTTTTCCGCTTGAAGGCGGAGATACCCCACCGAGAGCGTAGGCTTTGATTGGCCCTGGTAGCCTTGCTCAGGACTTGGGAGACTTTGTTCTCTGGGAATAGATTAACCCCCCAGATGGAACTCTTCATGAGCTTGTTAGGCTCATGACGAATGGTGGCATCCGTGAAAATGAATTTGCGGCACTCCAACTTTGCCACCATGAAGTCATACAGGTCTGACTGAAACCCTGCCAACAGGGATTTAGCCAGAACCTGAAACAGCTGCTCGTCTGCACAGGAGACGGCGACTGCTTCTGATAGGCACAAGGAGTTTAAGGACCGGCTTAGTCTACTCCGTGCCTCAAACTCCGCCTTCAGGAGAGCTTCCGGGAGTTTAGGAAGCTGCTCGCTGAACTGAGAGGACGCACAGAAAGCGTCCAATTTACCCACTGTAAAAGTGGATGGGGCGTCCTTCCAGAACTCGTCACCTCCCGGGAATACCAGGGATGTGGAGTCCGTCTCCCTGAGCTGAGGCAAGGGTTTGCCTTCGAAGCAAGCCTGAGCTGTCGCCAAAGCAACTTTGTTCAGGCAGGGAGTGGGCAACTTATCACCCAGGGAAAACATGGTGTAGTTGCCCTTGAACGGAGTCAGTTTCGTATTCTCTGCCTGCCACTCTGTAAGAGTGTGCAACAGAGCAGATTGGGCCTGGTCCCTAGGGAAGATCACCGTCTCCTTAGGGACCTTGTCTGATCGTACCCAGGCTTCCTCCGTCAGCCTAACGAAGCCTGGGTAGGGGCCAAGAGGTCGGGGGGAAGAACTCCAACTCCTCCAGACGTCTCGTGCCCAGACCCTCGATGGTTAGAGTATCTTCGTGACGAATGGCACGAAGAGCAAAACGCCACGGGTTCCCTACATCAAAAGGAGGGAGGGAGGCAGTATCAGGGATCTGGTAACTAGGTCCGGCACCCCGAGCGCCATATCGGCAATAAGATTCTCCTGACTCTGTAACCTCTCCGCCAGCTTAGAAAGCTTAGAGTCAACCTCCGAAGAGAGAACTTTGCAAGTAACATCCCGGCAACGCCTCAGGGTCAAAGGGAGGCTGGCGAGGAGGGCTGGGTCTGGCCGCTCTCTTACTCGGCTCCTTTGCCGGAGGTTCCTGGTTTGCTCCCGGAGGCCAAAGGCATGGCAACCTTTGACTCGACGGGGAAAGGGGATGCCTTGCGGGAAGACGAGGACTTGAAGCCCTTCGCCTTCCACGAGCGTCTTCAACTTGGGGACAGTAGATGGAGCGCTGTCCTCAAGATAGAAGACTTAGAAAAGCCCTGAAAAGAAGAGGTAGAGGATGAAGGGGAATCAAAGAGGGCGCCCGCCCCACTGCCTCACTTACCTCACCACCTACCTGGTCCTGCTCAGTATTCATAGGCTCCAGGTCCAAGTCCAGAGCGGCGACGTCCTCAGAAACCTCCGTGTAAAGAGGATCCACTAGGAGTGGCTGGGTCACGACCCGGATCTGCTCGATGATGGGTGCGCCATGTCAGCTGGTACGGCCGCAGCGATCCGGCTCCGGGTAGAGCAGATCTCTCAGTTTCTCGTCGAGAACGTAGGGTTTCCCCGACGGGACGTTCCTCCCAAACCCAGCCACCCAGGCACGGAGAGACTCAAGGGCCTCCTTCTTGGAGGACTCGTCGGCCTGAAAGGGGAGCAGGGAATCAAGGGGAGGCTAATAAATACCGTAAATAATATAAGCGCTAAAACACAAAATATAGCAACACAGCAAGCTGTAACTAACATGAAGATGGAAAGTAAGCAGCTTACTGACTCGTCCTGGATGCACCCGCAAAGAGCGAAGCAAACCTCACAGCCCTCCGGATGCCAGACGATCAAGTCACCAAGCCGGACCGCACAGCCAGCATGGGTCCGACACACCACGTGCCTGTAGGGTTGGTGGAGGGTAGCGGTACACCCGGGCTCCTCACAACGAACAGTCTGTAAGTGTGAACAGTAAATGAGCTTACCCTTCTAAGAAACTTAAACTAAGCAGGCATAGGTATTTCAAACTGTACCACGGAGTACTCCGGCGGAATGAAAAAATCCCGTCAGAGACGGGCCTACTAGACTAGAAAAGTAACTTAAAATTAAGGTAAGCAAGAAACCCCCTCGACTGCGGAATACTCCGGCGGAATGAGGAGCCGAATCAACGGGACCTCCACCACAAGGGGTGCCGGGATAGGACGGCGGAACCCAAGGGTAAGATCACGGACTCTATAACCATAACAGAAATAAATAAATATATATCCGACGGCTGGGTGAGCTGCCGGGAATAATATAAAAAACATATCCGGCGGATGGCGGGGTGAGCCAGCGACTGGAAAAATATAAATGCATACATATATAGAAGATGGTAACATAATCGGTTAAATAAAAAGATATACAAGTCCACATTCCCGGAGTCCGGTACCACCCTCTCCGGGGATCTCAAGCCTCTACCGCTAGAGAACAAAAGAAGGGTGAGGCTACAAAACGATTACAGTCCGTTAGTCTGAAGGCCCGATAGTCCGAAGGCCCGATAGTCCGAAGGTCCGATAGTCGTAGGTTGGTATTTTTATGGGTGTTTACTGGTTACAATTTTGCCGTATTAGCTATGGAGGGTGGGGCTGATTACAGTCTGTCGGACTATCGGGCCTTCTGACTTTCGGACTATCGGACCTTCGGACTATCGGGCCTGCTGAGGACTATCGGACCTTCGGACTATCGGGCCTTCGGACTATAGGGCGGTCACCCTACAAAACACCACAAATCCACCAGGGCAGGTGTAAGCGCCGATCAACCCAACCAGAGTATCTTGAACGCCGGAGCGAACGCGGGACAAGGCTGAGAAGAGAAACCCTGAGAAGGATCGAAAACCTGCTTGATCCTAGGAAAGCGGGTTAACGAAGCACGGGTTCAGCAAAATGCCATCTGGAACCAACCCTGGGAGGGAGCGAATCCCTCCACCAGGAAAGATCCCGCAACTCGGAGTGGACGTCGGACACCGACGTCACCCGCTTGAGAAGATGACAAAGAGCTGGACCAGAGTAAATCAGGGTGGGGGGGACAGGGAAGGGAGTAGGCCAGAGCAGAGGAAAGCAGGAGACTGGGGAAGAAGCTCACCCGCTCAACTGCAAGCCAACCACGCAAGGTAATAATACCAGCTGGAGAGATGATGGCCTACTCCGAAGGAAAGGGAGGGGAAAAGCGACTAAGACCTCCAAACTCTCACCCCACCCATAGACGTAGCCTATGACATAAAACACGGGGGAGAAGGAAAGGGGGGAACGAGGGAACAACAGGGAGAGAAATTCCCGAGTCGAAGACCAGCCAGAGCCGAACGTAAGGGGATGCTAAAAGCATGGAGGAGACACACCCGCAGAAAAAACCTCAACCCCTCCGTAAAGAAGGGGGAAGACAGTGGGGTCTCACTCCGCAACCCAAACAACGGTCAGAGGAAGGCACGACAACAGAAACTCCCTCCACCTGCTGACCCTCTCCTCTCGCCTAACCTAACTCAGGTGAAAGGGAGAGCAGGAGTCAAAGGCGCAATAAAAAGCCTAACATACACTAGGCTACTATGAATAAGATAACCAGAATAAATCACCATCATATGTGCAAAAATAATAAAATAAAATAATTTGGTGCTTGTGCTAGGTGCATAGCCTAACCGAGGGAGGCGACAGGGTGAGCCTGACGTCCCCACGGAACTAGAAAATTGTAAACAGTTAACAACATAATGTCGAGCACTAGCAAAATAATAATATAACAATTATAAAGCTAAAACTGTCCAGAGGAAACATCCTGGGAGTTACCTAAGCGGGAAGATGACGGAACCCGATGCGGGAACCCTAAGATATGGATCAAAAACATTATTGTTAGAGAAAAAACAACCCAGCTTAGGAAAAGCCACCAGGATGAATCTAGGGGAATAAAGATAAGTAATGAACCGACAAGGAAAAATCCAAACAGAACAAGCTGGACGGGTAAACCTCGCGGACAACATGGCTGGCTGGGGGACGCTGTAGCGTCATAACAAAGCCACATATAATTAATAATTACGGGCTGAGACAGCCAAACTTATCATAAAAACCCCACAATAAGATGGTACTTATCTTGGAAACGGTAAAGCTGCTCGACGACATGCTTGAAGATGAAAATAAGGATCAAAGCACAAGCCACACAGAAAAACAAATCGCAAGATCAAGTGCTAGAAATGGAATGAGTTCAGATGGCGCTGGAGTCACCGCTTGGCGGGTGGGTGAGCGTGGGCGCTGGTACGGCCCCTCGCTCTTCCCGGGGATCTTGACATGGGGATGTCTATCGGCGTGGCTCTGTGGTTGTGATCCTTCACTCACCCCTTGGTTATACCGGCGTCTTCATTAGAAGATGCTCGATCTGGGGTAAGTAACTCCAGCATTCCTGAAAGCTTTTTCTCTGGTATATTTAGCAATATTTATACCTAGAAATTCGTGTTAGTATGGAATTTCACCGGCTGACACAGGGCTGAACTCAGAAAAGAAGTTTTTAAAAACGAGGTTGAGTAGACTTCTAAAAATAGATCGGCGGAATGGGGGGGAGAGAGTCACACCATTTATTTCTTTTTAAGGGTAATGTATTAAGATAACTTTTAAATGAAAATACAGTAACTTGAATTTCATTTAATATTCTAATACTGAATTTCCATCTTTTGATATCTAATGTAGGAATAACTTTCTCTCTCTCTCTCTTTCCCCGTAATAATTCATAAATAATATAACTTGATATTTCAAGTAAGGACAATATCTCTCTCTCTCTCTCTCTCTCTCTCTCGTGTGTTATTCTCTCAGTCTCCGTAATAATTGATAAATAATTTCACTCTCTTAAGTAAAGACAACCCTTATCTCTCTCTCTCTCTCATAGTTAGCGCTCACACATTTTTACAACTTATTAATTCTCTGTACGTCTTTACCTGTACAGTAGATAGTTCAAATTGATCTAATTTGACCTGTATCGCCTACGAAGTGTAAATGCGCTTTGATGAATGAACATGATTTTGAAACAAAAAATATTCATTTATACTGGAACACACACACATAATTATTTACTTTTACGCAGGCTTCACATGCAGTATTAAAAAAATGCTTAATGATTTAAAACAGAAAGCCACATATAATATTTCATCAATTTGTACTTTTTAAAAGCTTCATAAATAATAAAATTATGTAAATGATATAAATTTAGAAAAGCTTATATAAAATTGCACAAATTTGTATCTTTTTAAAACTTCATTTTAAATTTAAACATTGCAATTCTTGTCCAAAATTTCGCAAAGGTTTTTTTGCCTTGCAGGTGATGTCTGCGGCTCTTATGATGTTAAAATTCACAAAATCCACTAGCATGTGCTCCACTGTCAGACAGGACCACAATGGACACACACAGGTAGGTTACTTTTCTCCAATAAAAATCTATGATTCAAGAATGTGTGGCCCAGAAATATCTTTCATAGCCTCTGATTATGTTGTTAGATGAAGGCCAAGGCTGGATATTTGCCCTAATCTTTTTATATCTTCTATTATTTAGGTGTGAAGGAGAGGCCCACCTCTCTTGCCATACTTTTCTTACGTACATTACTGACGTATGGTGGGTTTCATGTCAGCATGAGGCACTCTCCTGCAGCTGACCGCATTTTCCAGCAATGCCAATGTGAGCCAGTACCCAACAAAACTGAGTTACCATAGACTTAGAGGCCAGGCAAAATACCAGTTTTATAATTAGTTAAAAGATGACTACAGACATGGCTGTCATTAGTAGATTTAGAAGCATCAGTGAATATTTTAATAGATTTTTTGATGTGTCTGATTATGATCTACAAATCTGGGCTTTTATTTCCTCATCAGAAAGATCCTTCAAGTCCTGTGGTCATCCATAGTGGAAATCACAATATATAAATGGTTCTGTTTTTTCTTCAGTTAATGATTTATCCTCAACCTCTTCTAAAATTCTGATTTGCAAGAGTTCAGGTAAACTAGGCCCATTAAATTTATCTATAATACACTGAGTTAGAATTCATTTTAATTTTACGTGCCGAGGAACATATTTGGGAACCGTAATTAAGCTCTGACGTTTGTAAAGAGTCATAATAGAGCTCAAGGAAAGACTTTCTGTCTGCGCCCCAGTTAGAGCTGGAAACCACTTTCAAAATATTAGAAGCAGGAAATCTGAAGCTGTTGTCATCTTCTCACTCTGGTAAAGCATTCATAGAATTTTGTAGACGTTGGCATGCACCAGAGGAGTCTTATTTAGTTACAGAAATGGCTAAGGTCATCTACATACAATTAGCACTTGAGTGGCTCTTGAATGACTTCTGCTATGCTGTTGTTAGCAATGGCAAAATATGCAACGTTCAATAGACTTCCTTGAGGAACGCACTCCTCTTGAATGTATGAACTAGAAAACAGGTTTTGACAGAGGAAAAGCCTATTTTTAGTAGCTGCTGTGAGTTCTTAAAGAAGTTACACTCTAGTGGTCCACCCCAGTGCTCCATAAGACTGGACCAACCTGTTGCAAAGAATTCTCTTATAGTTGGTCTTGGCCAGGATAGTGCTTGTTGGCACAGTGATAGAATACTATAAAGGACTCAGGCAGGAGGGCTCTTTTTTTTTGTAGGGGATTTTTCTGTTAGTACACGATCAGTGCAGTATGATGGGAATGGGTTTGGAGGTCATTAAATGAAACTGACGTTCAAACTATTATTACCTTAATAATATTACAGTGGTCTGAAGACCTTCAAACAGAACCTTATCCTAATTTTATTTATACTGTATTTGCCACAGTTTATTGATTACTGTATCATCTTTCAATACTTATCAAAAAAATCTTCCTATACCTAACTTAGCCTAACTTAGTACTACCAGTAGTCAAAATATTTTGTATAGTCTAAATTGAGGGGATCTCCACCCCCGTTCTCAGCCTTTATGCAAAATTCATCTGTCTTCCTTTCCTTGTGCTTAACACTCAGCCAGACATACCCAGTCTTAACTGCGGGATCAGTATCACCACAATATTATATACTATTGTCAGAGGAAAATATTCATCGGCAGCACCCCTGAAGAAGTCTCCACAACCTCAAGCCCCAGATTCACTACACACACAGTGTGTTGCACTGGGTCTTCAACTTCAATCTCCTACCACTGTAGTCCCTAGAGATGGCACTCGTCAGCATCCTCATCTTCATCATACGATGCCAACATAAATGAACCTATTGAAGGTGGAGGGGAGCAGATCTTATCTTGACACTCGCGCTCAAGCAAACCAAGTAAAGAGGAAAGAAAAACAAACATTAATCAAATCATACTCTAACAAACACTCAAAAATTAAATAAAAGACAAAAAAGACAATGGTTTCAAAAACACAAAAGCCTCTTTTCACATACCCAATTTTCCATACGACCACCACACTGTCCTACAGCGATTACCTAGGCTGTACTGTGTGTCATACTTGCATGGATGTGACAAGTCGACGCCATCTTCGTTACACGCCAGGTCTGTGCATGAGAAATGTTCACCCGAGTCCCATGCCTTTTCCTTAAGGAAAGTGAGTTGGTTTGAGGACTCACAGCAGCTACCAAAAACAAGTTTTTCCTATGTCAAAACCTGTTTTTTGATGGCATAGCCGCTGTTTGTCATCAAAAGGGCTTACTAATGAAATTGACAGGTGACAAAATGGTTTAGCTCCTAATAAATACATGGCAACATCCCATATTAATTTTTGGTCCGAGGTATAGTCACAGGTTGTTAACCATTTTCTCTATTCCGGATACCCGTGGGGTTTGGCAATAAAGACCAGGGAACAGTACTTGAAACCAATATGTACTGTATTATTCTTGTTGTTCAAAGGTGGCTTACCTAATTATGTAGGGTCTGGCTGCAGGATTTTTGTGCCTTCACCAGTTCAGGAATACTGTCTAGATTTACTCACCTTTTGGATGTCATGCGGCTTTGGAAAGGAGTAAGGGTCACCTTTTAATGAGGGCCACTAAAATGATTCTCAGCCCATGTAGAGAGAGTGGGTTGTTCATGCTAAGGTGTAGGAAATAGGACTACTGTATCTGGGATTTTGCCGTTACATCTAGGTAAACCTTAAGTGCTTGAACCGGGCATAATATTTTTTATGAAATACTGAGTTCCTTTGTCAGAAAAGGTGATTTGCCCTTGAAAAAGGTCCTCATTCTTGGTCAGGAATGATAGGCCAGGAGACAGCAGCAAATGATAACTGGGTGTATGAGTGGTGAAATGTTGTCCTGATGCCAAAGCAGTCAAGAAGACTGCCTTTTGGAGCACATGAATTGAGCAGATGACTGGAGTCAAAGAACCTCATTCAGGGACCAGGTAATGGGAAACCTTGCAGGAGCTAACCACTGCAGTATAAAAGACTGGAGAAAGGAATCAACAATTTCTTTATTAGAATCAACTCCAAACCAAAAGGCAAGGGTTCTGCCAATGCTGCCTTGTATGCCATCATTGTTGAAATAGCAAGACACTTGATCTCAAAAGATAATAAAATGTAAAACTGTTTTAACAGATTTCAACTGGGCTCTCAGTGTGGGGGTAATCTAACTGCATTTCCCATACGGACTTTTATGTTGGATAGATGAAGTTCGTAGTTTGCTCTAGGTAGCAATGTTGGGCAAATGATCTTCACAGTAGACTAGATTTAGAATTCTCTGTGACGGTCATGGCTCGGAAAGGAGGATGTTGAGACGACTTCCCATCCTCCTGTCTGGGGTAGAGCAACAGACAGCAATATAATCTATTTTTTCCTGTTGTGGGAGAAATAATGAACCAGTTACTGTTTGGTTAATTCAGGGCTACTAGGCAAGCGCTTCTGTTGAAACCTAGTAGATTGCTCAAAGCTTTCGAAATCTGGGACAATGAAGGAAAAAGGTATATCAACCTCCATTTGTTCCAGTCTTGCAGCAATGCATCTCTTGCTATTGCCTGAGTGTCTAGGTTTAGAGACACATACACTGGATGGTTCTCGCATGTGCCAAACCGGTCCACTTCCGGATTGTGGAAGCATGTTAGCATTTACTGACTTTGAGAGGAGCTCAGCATGAGCCTAACCTCTTTACAGAAGACATTGCAATCATATTATCTAGGACCGACACACCGTTTTAGAGGTTTCCATTTTCTGAGATGGACAGACAGCCTATAGCCCCAGGAAGCTGGTATGACATTCCCTCTGAACAGGGCGCCATCTTCCCCCTAACTGACAGTCCTCCCGAACCTGTCCAGGAGGCATCCGTATGTATTAATACTCATACGAACAGTGGAGTTAGGTCAGCTTGTCTGCCAGAGACCCCATCCAGGGCCACAGACAGAGTGCCTTCCCAATCTCAGATGAAGGCGATCACAAAGCCTTTTTTAAATCTTACAGTCACAATCTCAGGATTAGATCTGTCATGGACCCAAAATGTAACAGGCCCAGACTTCATTTCAATTGTCGTTTGGAAAAGCTGGGCTGTGCAAAGAATCTATTAAGTCCTTCCTTATTCTGGTTTGAGTGCTTTGGGAAGAGACTACAGCTGGCCGCAAAGAGTAGCCCAACAGAGTGCCAGCCTCAGAAAAAGTCTGCTGGATATAAGATGAGACTTGTTCCTATTAAGAAACCTTTTGACTGGAGTCTTGTCAACTACCACTCTCAGGTTTCTTCAACATTCTTCTCTGGTGTCTCCCCAGATTAGCCAATCATCTAAGCAGGCCACCAGCTAGAATCCTTCCTTCCTTCCTAAGCTCCCATAAAATTGGTACTACTGTATTCTGTATATGAAAATATATGCAAGCAATATGTTTGTTCAGATTTGATGGGTCAAGGATCACCCTTCGTTTGGAGCAATGCCTCTTGGGGGCACTGAAGAGTGGCGGTTAATAAAACCATCTTTCTCTGTGGCCCCCTTTGAAAAGGGGGTCCTGGTTTTTGGAAAAAACTACTTGAGAGGAGAGGAAAGGCGAGACCATCTCTACCCCAGCCAATTGTGAATTATACTGTGTCCTGTAAGAGGAGGACTTTCACTGCATGTTATGCTGTAGAAGACAACCCCAACCATGCAAGTCCTATGGGGCTCCACCTCTTCCTTTCCTCGTAATACGCAGTCCGGGAGTTGATTTTTCTTTCCCTAGGTGTCTTGTGTTCTTTGAAAGGTGGTGCTGATGCCGTTTTTGTCCTTTCTTCTGTTGTTGGAGGGTCCTTTAGTAGTTACTGTAGGCTTGTGTGGCTCTGATTAGCAGCAAACATTCTTAAGCTAGGAAGAGGAAACTCTCAAGGGTATTGTTTCCCAGATTCCCCTTTTTCAAGAATAGTCTATATTGTGCAATTCTGTTGTCAGGTTCATTCAGGGAGTTGTGCAACTCTACACTCTTCAGAAAGGGTCCCAACAGATAGGGGAAGAGAGCAGCAGTGGGTCATGTCCTTAAAACAGTAGTAATGTTTTAAAATATTAACTTGCAATTACTACAATAACATTGCCTTAAAGGATTTATTCACCAATGCTTCTCAACTCAATTAAGACAAAAATAATGGATATCCTGATTAACCGGCCTATTCCCAAGCACAAGGTGAAGGTAATGATAGCATAAGCTGTAAGTTACGTTAGTTGGTACACAAATAAAATCATTATTGGAATTATCTTGTAAAGTCACCACATCGACGTCAGTGGAGTGCTTCGAAGGCGTCATTAATTAAGTCTCCGCTGAGCAAGTTTTCTTTGGTGACTTCCCATTTTCTTCACACTCAATTAGTCATGCCTAAACGTGCCAGGTCACGCATTTTCTACCATTTCAACTTTATACGTATTTGTACAACTGTCATAAATTATGTATCGTATGTTTCTTTATTCACAGACATCAAGACTGTATCCATATTGAAGTTCTATATGTTTTTGACCTCAGGTCACGCTCAATGTCATTGTCTTCCGTGGTTCGGTGCCAGTCGGCCGCTATATAAACTGCCTGGATCTGTAATAAAGTAGCAGTAACTTTTACCTGCTCGTTTCTTTTGCACCTCTTACAGTGGTGACCCCGGAGTATCCTGGCGCCATTAGCGGCCTAAACACGGCGCTGTAACCAGCGTTTGAGCGTGCTGACTCTCGTCGGCAAACCCCCACCAGCGTCACTAGCGGACCCACATGGCGCACGAAAGTGCGTTCTGACGCGAGTACCCCACTCTAGTAAGAGGGCAAAGGAGCGAGCCTGGACGCGGGTATCCCCTCCTTCATGCAGTTAACCGCGGACCTCACGGACTCGGAGGTCTACCTACCTCCCATCTCACCCGCACCTGTCCCCGCACCGAGGCCCTCCCGCACCTCCACACCCACGCCAGCACCCCGAACACTCCATGGCCCGGCAACACAATTGCGGGCCGCCCTCACCATAAAGTTGCCACCTTGTATACAGGGGAACCCAATGATGTGGCTACATAGGGTCGAGAACCACTTTAGGGTGGCGCACCTGACGGACGAAATCCTGCAGGCCGACACAGTGCTTAACGCCCTTCCGGAGGACGTGTACAGAAAACTCGTCTCGTGGGTACCCGAGACACACACTCTCACATACAGTGCCATGAAGAAGTTGCTCCTCAAAACATGCTCCCTACCTATCGCCGAGCGGGCCGCCCGTGCTATCGACCTCACCGTCAACCCACGCCACGACCTCAACGCAAGAGACGCATGGAGCATGGTCGTGGATCTCCTGTCACTGCCAGATTTCGACGGCACGAAAAAGCGACAGTAAATAAGCTTCGCGCGGGAGATCCACCTTCGCCAGCTCCTTCTGGAGGTCCGCACCCAGATTGCTCACCCCTACACCATACCGCTCGACGACCTCATAGAAACGGCGCAACACCTCACGGACTCTGTGAAAGCTACACAGTGGCTAAAAGCGCCCACACAATCGGTCAGCTCTGTCCAGCCAGAAGAAGAAGTGGAGCAGAGCGTCAACGCCGTCGCCAGGAGACGCCCACTGAACCACAACAGATGGAGTTCCCGGGCCTCTGTCGCTACAAGTGGTTGGAAAGGACGGACCGAAACTGCCTGCCACCCTGCTCGTTTGCCCGTTCAAAAAGCGGGGTGGCGACCAGCAGGACAAACCGCCATGGCAACGAAAAAAAAACCCAGGGGCTCAGAACCAGTAGGTTTCTATGTCCGCGACACCGTCTCCGACAGGATGATGCTGGTCGACACAGGGGCCTTTAAATCGATCTTCCCGGCATCCAGAGAGGATAACCAGAAACCAGACCCGGCCGCCTTCCTGACGGCCGCCAACGGATCCCCATCCTCTCCCTACGGCACCAGGCCCCTGTCGATCTCCATTCTTGGCCAGAATTACTCCTGGGACTTCATCGTCGCGGACGTAGGAACCCCACTCCTGGGGGCCGACTTCCTGATGCACTTCGGCCTGCTAGTCGACGTGAGGCGTAAGCGCCTCCTTGATACCGACTCCTGCCGGTCTCTCCCATTAACAGCGGGACCCAAACCCACCATCAGCGCCGTCGCCCCCCACCAGTATGCACACCTGCTGTCAGAGTTCCTTGAGGTGTTCAAGCCCGAACCCGACAAGTCCCTGGGACCCCAGCCAAGCATGGCATATACCACCATATAACAACTAAAGGTCCCCGACACATGCGAAGTTCGAAGGCTTCCCCACAGCGCCTTCAGGAGGCGAAAAAGCATTCGCGGAGATGGAACGAATGGGAATCTGCAGGAAGGCCTCCAGCCCGTGGGCCTCCCCCCTCCACATGGTGCAGAAACTGGACGGTTCCTGGAGACCTTGCGGTGACTACAGACGGCTCATCATTGCAACGGGGCCCGACCACTACCCTCTGCCCAACATGCAGGACCTCACGGCCTCCTTTCACGGGGCAAGGTATTCACTAAATTGGACCTTCTTAAATCATATTTTCAGGTACCTGTCACACCAGAGGACATACCAAAGACCGCCATCATCACGCCGTTCGGGTCCTATGTGTTCGCCTTCTCCACCTTCGGATTGAGGAACGCCGGCGACCTTCAAGTGGCTCATGGACAGCATCCTCGGGGACAAATTCTGCGTCTGCTACGTTGATGACATCCTCATATTTTCCAGGTCTCACAGTGAACACCAAAAGGCACATCAGGGCAGTCCACCCGGCGCCTCCAAGAGAATGGCCTCGTTGTCCGTTTTGACAAATGTACCTTCGGCGTCCAGAAAGCAGAGTTCCTGGGTCACGAGGTATCCCCGGCAGGCGTCCGCCCACTCACATCAAAAGTAGCAGCCGTAACCAGGTTCCTGGCCCCCGCCTCCGTCAAAGCCGACCAGGAGTTCCTCGGGATGGTGAACTTCTACAGGCGGTTCATCCCCGGGATCGCACACACCACGGCCCCCCTGACGGAAGTCCTCAAAGGCCAACCAAAGTCCCTGTCTTGGGGACCCAGCCAGCAGCAGGCCTTCTCCCTGACGAAGGCCGCCCTCGCCGAGGCAACTGCCTTGGCACACCAGGATCCCAAGGCCCCTCTCCAGCTAACGACGGATGCCAGTAATGTCGCCTGCGGTGCTGTCCTGGAGCAGGTCATCAACAGCGCCCCCAAGCCCATCGCCTTCTTCAGCAAGAAATTCAATCCCGCAGAGACCCGCTACAGCACCTTCGACAGGGAACTCTGCGCGATGTACCGCGCAGTCTGGCACTTCAAGTTCCTCCTGGAGGGGATGCCCTTCACAATCTTCACGGACCACCAGCCACTGGTTCACGCCTTCATGAAGCAAGGGGACGCATGGTCTTCCAGGCACCAGCGCCACCTCTCAGCCATAGCCGAATTCACCTGCTCTGTCAGGTACCTCCCCGGCAGAAAAAATCCTGTAGCAGACGCCCTCTCCAGAGTCGAGTTGAACGCAGTGCAGCTCGGTGTAAATTACCAAGACCTCGCCAGAGAACAGGCCGCTGACCCAGAAACCCCAGCATACTGCACCGCCATCACGTCCCTTAAGTGGCGGGACGTGACCCTCGCCCTGAGTGGCTGGCTGAAAGTGCCGCAGTGCTGGGTTTTATGTAGCCAGATCTTCATGAATTTGTAAGGTGTCAAAGAAACGAGCAGGTAAAAGTTACTGCTACTTTATTACAGATCCAGGCAGCTTATATTGCGGCCGACTGACGCCGGGCCGTGAGAGACAATGGAATTGACTGTGACCTGAGGTCGAAACAATAAACAATAATATGCAGTGAACGAGTACAAATTACAATACAAAACATACAGAGCTACAACATAGATACAGTCTTGATGCCTGTGAATGAAGAAACATGTGATACACAATGTGTGACATTCGTATAAATACCATAAAGTAAAAATGATTAAAATCGTGACCTGGCACGTTTTAGGCGTGACTAATTGAGCTTGAAGAAAACGGGAAGTCACCAAAGAAAACAAGCTCAGTGGAGACTTAATTAATGGCGCCGCCGAAACACTATCCTGGCGCCGATTTGGTGACTTTACAAATACTCCCCCCCCAAGACGAGGGACGCATCTGATTAATCCCTGTATCTGCTGGGACGCTGAAGGGTGCCGCGGCTCCTTGAAGATAACTGAGGGGCCTCCCGCCTGTGAGGCTGCTGTTTGGGCGGTCCCTTCCTGGGGCGGCCGCGCCTGCGGGGGTGAGGGCGTGCTGGAGTGCGTTTGGGCGGAAGGGGTGCTGCGTCGCTGCCGGGACTCTCCGACAGGAAGGCGGGCTTTAGCCGGTCTATGGAAACCCAGTCGTCCTTGCCTGGGAGTGCCAGCCGGAACGCCTTGCTGTTCCGCTCCAGCACGCGGAAGGGTCCCCTGTAGGGCTTAGTTAGTGGTGGACGGACGGCGTCGACTCTGACGAAGACGTGGGTGGCGGATGACAGCTGTGGCGGCATGAAGGTGGTTGCTTTGTCGATGTATGAGCGCCTGCAAGGGGCTTAACTTGCCGCCACGTCGCGGAGCCTCTGCAGAGATGGGGAGTGGCGATCATCCGTCACGAGCTCTCCCGGCACCACGAGGGGTTCCCCATAGGTTTGTTCAGCTGCGGATGGGGTGCCGTCGGCTCTGGGGGCGGTCCTCAACCCGAGGAGGACCCACGGCAGCTGATGTTTCCAGTCCTCGGCGGTGCAGCGGGCCATGAGGGATGACTTTAAGGACCTGTGGAACCGTTCAACCAGGCCGTTGGCCGCTGGGTTGTACGCTGTGGTGGTGTGGTGCGTGGTTCCCAGCAGTTGAGCCAGGGCAGACCACAACTCGGAGAGAAAGCGGGGCCCCTGTCGGTTGTGATGTGGTCCGGGGCGCCGGCGGCTAACCCAACTGGAGAGCAGGGCCTCAGCGCACGCGCTGGCGGTGGCTTCTTGTATGGGTGTGGCCGGGCCACCTGCGTCGAACGGTCTACCACCGTGAGGAGGTATCTGGATCCGCCTGATGGGGAAGGGGCCGACGACGTCGATGTGGATGTGGCCGGCGGCGCCCTGGCTGTGGGAACTCGCCTACCCCGACTGCGTGTGACGACCCACTTTACTGGTCTGGCACTGCAGGCACTGTTTTGCCCAGGCTGTGGCGTCCTTTTGCACCCGTGCCAGACGAACTTTTTGAAAGCAGTTTGGCGTGGTCCTGCGGAGGGTGTGAGAGGCCGTGAATGATGTCGAATACCTGGCGGCGGCGTGAGGCTGGAACCAAAGGGCGGGGCTGGCCTGTGCTGATGTCACAGAGCAGGCTGGGGCCTCCGGGGCGAGGGTCACGTCCCCGCCACTTGAGGGATGTGATGGCGGTGCGGTATGCTGGGGTTTCTGGGTCAGCGGCCTGTTCTCTGGCAAGGTCCTGGTAATCTACACCAAGCTGCACTGCGTTCAACTCGACTCTGGAGAGGGCGTCTGCTACGGGATTTTTCTTGCCGGGAGGTACCTGACGGAACAGGTAAATTCGGCTATGGCTGAGAGGTGGCGCTGCTGCCTGGAAGACCATGCGTCCCTCTGCTTCGTGAAGGCGTGAACCAGTGGCTGGTGGTCTGTGAAGATTGTGAAGGGCGTCCTCCAGGAGGAACTTGAAGTGCCGAACTGCGCGGTACATCGCGCAGAGTTCCCTGTCGAAGGTGCTGTAGCGGGACTCTGCGGGACTGAACTTCTTGCTGAAGAAGGCGATGGGCTGGGGCGCCATTGATGATTTGCTCCAGAACAGCACCGCAGGCAACGTTACTGGCGTCTGTCGTCAGCTGGAGGAGCCTTGGGATCCTGGTGTGCCAAGGCGGTTGCCTTGGTGAGGGCGGCCTTCGTCAGGGAAAAGGCCTGCTGCTGGCTGGGTCCCCAAGACAGGGACTTGGTTGACTTTTAGGACTTCCGTCAGGGGGCCGTGGTGTGCGCGATCCCGGGATGAACCGCCTGTAGAAGTTTACCATCCCAAGGAACTCCTGGACGGCCTTGATGGAGGTGGGTGTCGGGAACTTGGCTCACGGCTGCCACTTTCGATGTAAGAGGGCGGACGCCTGTCGGAGACACCTCGTGACCCAGGAATTCTGCTTTCTGGACGCCGAAGGTACACTTGTCGAAACGGACGACGCAGGCCGTTTTCTTGGAGGCGCTGGAGGACTGCTTTGATGTGCCTCTGGTGTTCGCTGTGAGACCTGGAAAATATGAGAATGTCGTCGACGTAGCAGACGCAGAATTTTAGGTCCCCCAGGATGCTGTCCATGAGCCGCTGGAAGGTGGCCCCGGCGTTCCTCAGCCCGAAGGTGGAGAAAGCGAACACATAGGACCCGAAGGGCGTGATGATGGCTGTCTTTGGTATGTCCTCTGGCGCAACAGGTACCTGGAAATAAGATTTAAGAAGGTCCAATTTAGTGAATATTTTGGCCCCGTGAAAGGAGGCCGTGAGGTCTTGCATATTGGGTAAAGGGTAGTGGTCGGGCTCCGTTGCAATGTTGAGCCGCCTGTAGTCGCCGCAGGGTCTCCAGGAGCAGTCCGGTTTCTGCACCATGTGGAGGGGGAGGCCCATGGACTGGAGGCTTTCCTGCAGATGCCCATCTGTTCCATCTCCGCGAATGCTTTTTCGCCTCCTGAAGGCGCTGAGGGGAAGCCTGCGGAACCGCATGTGTCGGGGCCCTTTAGTCACTATATGGTGGTATATGCCGTGCTTGGCTGGGGCCCCGGGGACTTGGCGAAGCTCGGGCTTAAACACCTCAGGGAACTCCGACAGAAGGTGTGCATACTGGTGGGGGGCGACGGCGCTGATGGTGGGTCTGGGTCCCGCCGTTAATGGGAGAGACCGGCAGGAGTCGGTATCGAGGAGGCGCTTGCGCCCCACGTCGACTAGCAGGCCGAAGTGCGCCAGAAAATCGGCCCCCAGGAGTGGGGTTCCTACGTCCGCGACGATGAAGTCCCAGGAGTAACTCTGGCCAAGGATGGAGATCGACAGGAGCCTGGTGCCTTAGGGAGGATGGGGTTCCGTTGGCGGCCGTCAGGAAAGCGGCCGGGTCTGGTGTCTGGTTGCGGTCCTCTCTGGATGCTGGGAAGACCGACTTAAAGGCTCCTGTGTCGACCAGCATCATCCTGCGGAGACGGTGTCGCGGACGTAAAACCTACTGTTTTGGGGCCCTGGGTTCTTCGGCTGCCATGGCGGCCTGTCCTGCTGGCCGCCGCCCGCCCCGTTTTGAGCGGTTGAACGAGCAGGGCAGGGGGCAGGCAGTTTCGGGCGTCCTTTCCGAACCACTTGTGGTAGCGACAGAAGCCCGGGGACCTCCGTCTGCTGTGGTTCAGTGGACGTCTGTTGGCGATGGCGTTGACGGGCTGCTCACGTCCTCTTCAGGCTGGACGGAGCTGACCGGCTGTGTGGCCGGTTTTAGCCGCTGTGAAGCCTTGACGGAGTCTGTGAGGTGTTGTGCCGCCTCTATGAGGTCCTCGACAGGCATGGTGTAGGGGTGAGCGATTTGGTTGCGTACTTCCGGGAGGAGTTGGCGAAGGAAGATTTCCCGTATGAAGCTTATCTCCTGCCGCTTGTTTGTGCCACCCAAGACTGGTATTGACAGGAGATCTACGACCATGCCCCAAGCGTCTCTTGGATTGAGGTCGTGGCGTGGATTATTGGCAAGATCGATAGCACGGGCGGCCCGCTCGGCGATAGGCAGGAGCAAGCTTCGAGGAGGAACTTTTTGTGGTGCTGTATGTGAGGGTATGTGTTTGGTACTCGCGAGATGAGTTTTCTGTACACGTCCTCCGGAAGGGCGTTGAGCACTGTGTCGGCCTGTAGGATTTCGTCCGTGAGGTCCGCGATTCTGAAGTGGCTCTCCACCCTGCGCAGCCACATCGATGGGTTCCCCTGCGAAACGGCGGCAGCTTTACGGTGAGGGCGGCCCGCGATTGTGTTGCCCGGCCGTCATGTGTTCGGGCGCTGGTGTGGAGTTGCGGGAGGGCCTCGATGCGGGGCGGGCGGCTGTGATGGGAGGTAGGTAAACCTCGAGTCGCGGGTCGCGTTTAACTGCATGAAGGAGGATATCGGCGTCCATGCTCGCTCCTTTGACCCCTTACTGGAGTGGGGTACTTCGCGTCAGTACGCACTTTTTCGTGCGCCGTGTGGTTCCGCTAGTGGCGGCTGGTGGGGTGCGCCGACGAGTCAGCACGCTCAAACGCTGGTTACAGCGCCGTGTTTAGGCCGCTAAGAGCGTTTTGGAGAAATCCTGGAGCCAAGACTGAGTCGCCGTGTGAGTCCGCTAATGGCTCCGGGATACTCCGGGGGTCACCACTGTAAGGTGTCAAAGAAACGAGCAGGTAAAAGTTACTGCTACTTTATTACAGATCCAGGCAGTTTATATTGCGGCCGACTGACGCCGGAACGTGAGAGACAATGGAATTGACTGTGACCTGAGGTCGAAACAATAAAGAATAATATGCAGTGAACGAGTACAAATTACAATACAAAACATACAGAGCTACAACATAGATACAGTCTTGATGCCTGTGAATGAAGAAACATGTGATACACAATGTGTGACATTTGTATAAATACCATAAAGTAAAAATGATTAAAATGCGTGACCTGGCACGTTTTTAGGCGTGACTAATTGAGCTTGAAGAAAACGGGAAGTCACCAAAGAAAACAAGCTCAGCGGAGACTTAATTAATGGCGCCGCCGAAACACTATCCTGGCGCCGATTTGGTGACTTTACAAATTAAACTTAACTTACCCTAACCCTAACCTAGGACATGGGGTCTTACTGATTAGATATAAATTGTCTTCCCTAATTTTGCATGAGTTTGAATCACTGAGGACAGTATAAAATTCAACGTTCTTTTACAATAACTATATTATATCGTAGATGTGACAGCCACTGTCGCACTGAACGTTGGCAACTTAGGAAAAATAGGACGGGTCTGGAAATATGAGTAAAACCGTAGAAGAAGAAATACAAAATTTTTTATTGGATTAGAAAATGGTGAACATATTAATTAGGATATTTATTCATTCCTACGAGAGTACAAACTTGAAATCTTTCATTTGCTTTTGGTTACTGAAATTTGGCCACCAGGTAGTCAGTCAGTGGCAGGTGGACAAAGGGTTAGGATTCCCACCCACTTAGGTGACCTGACTGTTAGCATTCGCTTTTTCTTCGGCCCCACCAGGGTGAAGATGCCTACGCTGCTGGATTTTTCACCCAAATATCATCATTGAAGATCTTTTACTCTTTTGGCACTGGCTCTTGTTTTCCCTTTACTTTTGACTGTGGGATGAGTATCAAGTGCCTTTCAGAGATTTCCTTCAATAACCCCTGCTTCAACTGTCCCTGAATGTTCCCTTCTGTGGTTAACTCCTGCATGGACTGTTCTTGGATGTTCCCCTTCTGGCTGTCACAGTCCGTTAGGGAGAAAAGATCGCGAGGTTGATGACCAAACCATCTGCTGTGCTCTTGACAAGGTGGGAACTTACAATGGGCGTTCCCATATGGGTGTAGATTCATCCCCTGCTTTGGTGGCTTCTCCATGGTGTCTGACAAAGACTACGATGTTAGTATAGACCCTGTGGCCTTCTTGGGGCCCTTGGCCACAGAATCATTTGCTGTTTCTGTCCCTGCTGTTGCTCCCTTCCTAGTCAGGATTCCTGCCTCAATTCCATATTTGATGGTCAAGAAAGAAAAAGGTCGAAGCAGCGCAAGCACCATTCATCTTTCTTGTCTGTGACCTCCTCTTTCTCTTCCTCCTCCTGCTCCTCTTCACTGTGGGAAAAGGAAGAAGGCTCAGAAGACTATCCTTCGCAAGAAGGCCCACAGAGTCTCTCGTAGAATTCGACAGTTCTTCGTTCTCCACAGATGTGGTAAATTTCAGCATCTGCCCTGTGACCAAAAATAGCACAGTATAGATTAAAGGTACACATAGCCCCGTGCCATGCAATCTACACCCCACTGGGGTGCAGATAGCTAAAATCACTGTTCGCTACATGTACTAGTTTTTGAGGCTTAAGTAAAATAAGAGATTTGTATATATGGAACATTGAAAATGCTTCAATATTTTGCACTATTCATCTAAAATCACCAACTCGTGGAGTTGTCTCAATACCTTTCATTAGTTCTTATGTCGCACAAGTGAGAAACTTTTGGGAATTGATCACTTTGGTTTAATGTTTAACATCTGGTTTTTGCATGGATGTCCCTCTCTCATTGTGTCGCGCAGTTTTCTCTAATAGTGCGTTGCATTCTCTACTTGCAGAGGTCTCCTACCCATAGAAGTATAAGTGATGAATTCTCTAATCATCAAGTATGTTGCGAAGGGAAGAAGGTGGATTTCTGTAGCTGAAATTAGCCATTTAGCCATCAGGGAATTCTCCCGCTGTTCCAGTTGAATTCGCGAATATGTTGAATTATTTGTCTATAGTTTTATAAATTCTCTGTTGAAATTCAGTTTTAGATATAAGGTGTTGCTGTGTTGTAACCCCAAGAAAAAGCAGTTATTGCATTGTACCGTAGTTCCTTTGCGCTATGCGTATAATCTTGGATTATATTCCAAGTCTCGCATAACCCGTTTTAAAATTATATACAGAAAAGAAAGGAAACCAGTTTTGAGTGACTAATGGTTATGCATTAAAAAAAGTCGCAGTCTCTTCATATAGATGATTAGATTCTTGGCAGAAATATTTGTAATGATGATAGACATTGATAGGAATGATACCAGTCTCAAGGGGACACTTGTGTGTGAAAAAAGTGTAGTATGTTTTAAGAATCAGTCCTGAAATGTGGAACTTGAGTCTCCCTTCTCCATGGCACTGAATGCAACCAGGAGGGTTAAAATGACGTCAGAACTTGCGTCAGTATCGCCTTGGAAGAGCGAGATGCAAGATCCGTTATCACACTCTCCAGTTGGTCACGAAAACGGCAACAACTCCTTGTCTTTAGGTCCGCTTGTGGAATTCAAGGCGGAGCCAGAAACGAGCGAGGTCTTTGACGCTGACACGAAGTGCTTGTGCGGAGTACAGACGGAGAATGATGTTCTCAGCGGTGGTGTGGAGGAGGAGGAGGGACATCCTAGCGAAGAACTTTAAGTTCCTCTCGTAACTCGGGTGGAAGTCCCTGAGAAAAAGAAGCCACGTACGTCTACAGTTATTGCGAAGAGGTCTTTGGCGACAGGTACTCCCTCAAACTGCATGCCATAACTCAAGTTGGGGAGAAGAGGTACAAATGCCCTGAGTGTGGGAAAGCCTTCTTCAGGAAGAACGAGCTGACGAAACACGTGAGAACCCACACAGGCGAGAAGCCTTACACCTGCGGGGAGTGTGGCTCGGCCTTTGCCATGAAGTGCTACCTCATCAACCACGTGAGGATCCACCCAGGGGAGAAGGCGTTTGTTTGCGGTCAGTGCGGGAAAACCTTCGCCGTCAGGAGCTACCTCACTAGTCACTTGAAAGGCCACAGTGGGGTCAGACCATTCAGCTGTAACTTGTGCAGCAAGGCGTGTATCGACAAGAGCGACCTGACCAGGAACGTGAGGGTACACCCCGGCGACAAGCCCTTCTCCTGCGGCATCTGCAGGAAGGCGTTCTCCCACAAGGGAGGCATCACCGGACACATGCGCACGCACACCGGGGAGAAGCCCTTCACGTGCAAGGAGTGCAGGAAAGCCTTTGGCCACACGAACAATCTCAGGCAGGACACCCGCACCCACACCCACACGGGGGAGAAGCCGTTCACCTGCGACGCCTGCAAGAAGGCCTTTCCGTGGAAGGTTGACCTCACGACTCACATTAGGGTTCACACGGGAAAGACCGTATAAGAGCGCAGCGTCTGTGGGAAGGTGTTTGCGCAGAGGAGTCACGTAAGGACGCACGCCCGCGTTCATGCCGGGAGCGCGTAGAGAGAGAGAGAGAGAGAGAGAGAGAGAGAGAGAGAGAGAGAGAGAGAGAGAGAGAGAGAATGTCTCAGGGAAACGGTCTTGAGCAATCTTTCAATGCTGTGATGTCTTTTCTTTGTCACTAAATAGACTCTGTCGCTTATCAGAAAGCCAGGCCCCCTCCCCAGAGTGTCTGTTCAAGTCGAGGTGCTACTCACGAACTGTTCCCTCAGGCTTGAATCCTGGTGTGGATGTAAGGAACCGAGCAGGTAACGGCCAGTAATGGTTACTTTGCCAGTCAGTGCTGGCAGTAATGCCCATGAATACTCATTGCCCAAAATCTGGGGTAAATTAGCCTCAGGATTTTATGAATATTAATATTTTGTAACTTTCCTGCTTTATCAAGCAGCTTTATTATTATTTTTATTATTATTTTATCATTACTATTATTATCATTATTTACTCAGTTACTCATAAATCTTGAAAACGTTCAAGTGCTGTCTGTAATATAATGTTTCTGTTATTTAACAGACTCTGTGAATTATCAAAAATATAGAACACATTCAAGGATTTCACAGCCACAGAGATTAAGCTACTTAGTCTTTGCAGCTTATGTCTGTGCTCAACAGATCGTATCATATTTTGTATATGTTTTAATCATTAAGCTGTCTGTTAAATAGACTGATTTCTAAGCCTTTCTGTTTTCTGTATCGGTTTCATGTAATAAGAAGTCTGTGAAGTCTTTGAATAAATATTCCCTGATCTCTCTCTCTCTCACTTTTGCTCTTTTCTGATCTCTCTCTCTCTTTCTACTCGTTATTCTTCTTCTTATTATGAAGAAGAAAAGATAAAACTCAGCTAATATAAGATTATGGGGTGTGCGAGAGAAATTATAATAGTTGTATATTGGAGTCTTAATGGTGTATATATGTAATATAATGATTCCAATTATACAACGAATTGCTATAGTTATATTACAGGATCTTTTGTATCATTGTACAAAAATATATTAAAATTGAGTGATATCTATAATGAAAATACAATACATACAGTAATTGTAATTTATAATGTATATAACATTAATAGTGAATAGTATTTATAATAAAAATACAATATATTGTATATTTATAATGCATAATGATGCCTTGTACATTTAAGGAGACTACAACCAATAAAAACATATTATTACAAAAACGCTTTTTTTTCCAAAGAACAAATCAGTACAATCAAATCATTATACATAAAAACAATTTACACTTCATTTTATTTTATTTTTTATAGTAAGCCTATGTGGTATTCATATACATAGAACGTCTACATATTAAACCTATGTGGTATTCATATATATAGAAGGTCTACATAGTAAGCCTATGTAGTATTCGACAACTGTCTGCTTACTGGACGCTTTTAAGACATCGTCCGTTTGCTTAAAGTTTGTCGAAATAATCTCTAAAAAAGCTTGATGGATATCCAGAGGATTGAATCCGACACAAAAAGGCCTTGAGAGATAGTTCTCAAATCTCACTCATAACTAAACTCTCTCTCTCAAAGTTTACTACCAAGAAAGCAAAATTGCCTCATGAAATGATGACCAAAGGAACTGACAACTTTCTATTTAACTCATTCAGAGGTCAAGACCATCTTTGGCAAAGAGTTTCATTGACCCTAATCTCTCATTATGACTGATAGAAGTCTCATATACATCGCAAGTCTAGTTCTTTGGTAACATTAACAGAGAGCTGAAATAAGCAAAAAAAGAGGTTTAATCTAATCTGAATGATACAGTACTTTAGTCATTTACAAAGCAGGTTCTGGCTCCACACTTCTGACTGGTTAGCTTAAAACAGAAAACAGTAATACAGTCAGAATGCCTAATAACAAAAGGTAGAAAAATTCATGTCGGTCAATGATGACAAAATTAATTCTTAACTTAGAAATCATACAAAAAGAGCACTGATTACGATTTTTCATCTTCCATTTTCAGAGGAGGTTCTACGTACAATACTCAATCCTAGTTAGGATCTGATCAAATTTTCCTCTGTTTGGAATTCTCAGAAATAAAATATATAAAAAAGGAATAAACAACAGCTCTCAATAGCACTGTCTACAGCACAGAATCAGAGTAACTTCCCTGTAAAAACTAATTGGATCCTCAAAATATAAATAAGGATTTTACTTTTTATAGTCCCTTAGGTTACTGTTGCTTTTTTTCTTTTACAGATTTTGCAGGTAAGTTCACAATAATTATTTCCATACCCAGTGCAACTTACTTTGGGATGCAAACCTTAATAAATCTGTTACGACAACTGAACATCACCTCTGATGAATGGACTTGCTTGTGCATTTTGACACTTGAAAGCACTATTTTGGCATTCAGAACCAATGATTGTTATTTGGAGATTAACAATGACTGTGATTTGGAGATTACAAGACAAAAATATAACATGCAATGTAAAAGAACAATGTCTGTCTTCCGTGACTTCTCACGTACGTTATGAATCTACAAGAGAAAAACTGCTTGAACATCGTGTGGAAGAATGACTTCTTTCTTCTGAGTTAACTCATTCATTCTAAGATGCACCTAATGAAAAAAAAACTCTTGGGAACCAAGTGCATATAGTGTATATGACTTCTTTCTAGTATGAGTTTTCACACACCTTTTGAGACACCTTGATTCACAATATCTCCTTTAGCACTCATGAGACATGAATGGCTTCTCTCCAATACAGGTTCACATAAGGCTTTTGAGAGCAGAAGAATACTAAAAACCTTTTTGGCATTCAGTACATTAAACTGCCCTCTAAATATTATGAATTTTCATGAGTAATCTCAAAGCACTTGAAATTGTCCAAAATTTTTGGCATTAGGACTGGAGAATGTCCTCTCTACAATGATTTCCAGTGTGTACTTTGAGAATTTCAGAATTAGAAAAACTACCTGGACAAAAATCAATTATACAGTTTCTGTCTAGTGTGAATTCTCATGTGTTCTGAGATGAACTAATTGAGAAAAACTTTTTTGACATATAAAACAAGTGAATGGCTTCTCTCCCATACGAGTTCTCATGTGTGGTCTGAGTTGACTTTGATGAGAAAAACTTCTTTGATATATAGAGCAAGTTTAAGGTTTCGCTCCTGTATGAGTTCTCATGTGTCTTTTGAGACAACTTTGATGAGAAAAACTTCTTTGACATATAGAGCAAGTATAAGGTTTCTCTCCTGTATGAGTTCTCGTATGTGTTTTAAGAGTAATTTGACTAGAAAAACTTCTATGGCATATAGAACAAGTGAATGGTTTCTCTCCCATATGAGTTCTTGTGTGTTTTAAGAGTACTTTGACGAGAAAATCTTCATTGACATATAGAGCAAGTATATGGTTACTCACCTGCATGAGCTTTCATGTGTCTTTTGAGTTGAGCATGAAAAGAAAAACTTCTTTGACATATAGAGCAAGTATATGGTTTCTCTCCTGTATGAGTTCTCATGTGTGTTTTGAGATAACTTTGATGAGAAAAACTTCTTTGACATATAGAACAGGTATAAGATTTCTCTCCTGTATGAGTTTTTATGTGTGCTTTGAGATTACTTTGATAAGAAAATCTTCTTTGACACACAGAGCAAGTAAAAGGTTTCTCTCCTGTATGAGTTCCCATGTGTATTCTGAGGTGACTTTGACGAGAAAAACTTCTTGGACATAAAGAGCAAGTATAAGGTTTCTCTCCCGTATGAGTTCTCATGTGTATTTTGAGAGTACTTTGACATGAAAATCTTCTTTGACATACAGAGCAAGTATAAGGTTTCTCTCCTGTATGAGTTCTCATGTGTTTTTTTAGATGACTTTGACAAGAAAATCTTCTTTGACATATAGAGCAAGTATAAGGTTTCTCTCCTGTATGAGTTGTCATGTGTGTTGTGAGGTGACTTTGATGAGAAAAACTTCTTTGACATATAGAACAAGTATAAGGTTTCTCTCCCGTATGAGTTCTCATGTGTATTTTGAGATTACCTTGACCAGAAAATGTTCTTTGACATATAGAGCAAGTATATGGCTTCTCACCTGTATGAGTTCTCATGTGTGTTTTGAGATGACTTTGATGAGAAAATTTTCTTTGACATACAGAACAACTATAAGGTTTCTCTCCTGTATGAGTTCTTGTGTGTGTTTTGAGATCACTTTGACGAGAAAAACTTCTTTGACATACAGAGCAAGTATATGGTTTCTCACCTGTATGAATTCTCATGTGGGATTTCAGGTGGGACATCTTTGAAAATGTCTTTTGGCATTCAGCACAAGTTATTTGCTTTCCTGCTGTGTTGCTTCTCTTTGAAAATTCTTTTGTTCTAACCAAATGTCCATTTTCCTCTGCAATACAGATCTTCTTTCCACTTTCACAATCACAGCTTGGAGGGTGTCCTCGTACTTAATAGATTGGGATGAACAGTTTACATCAAATATACTATGGTCAAATAATTTTGGTTCTGCCTTGACTTCTAAGAAGGGATCGGCAAATAAAGAGTCTTCATCTGTGTTTTCAGAAAGATCCTCTTCCAAATTCTGCATCTCTTCTTTGATTAATGACATTTCCACAGGATGTTCCATTTGCAATACTCAAATCCTAGTTAGGATCTCTTGAAATTTTCCTCTGTTTGGAATATTCTGAAATAAAATAATAAAATCTGAGAAAAACTTGTTTTGAATAGCACCATTCATAAAAAAAAACAGAATTTGAAATTTAAAATAATTTCATGTTTTACAGTATGTGCTCATATCAACTCTAAAATAAGCATCCTCTGGGAAAACAAATATCACAAGGCAACGACCATCTGGACACAATTTGTCTCAAAAGAAATAAAACAGCATCCTTGGATTCTGTTTGGAACCAATTTTATTCATGCCAACGTTGGTTGACATTCAACCAGCAGATTCTGCCTTTACCACAAATTCCTGCCATACTCTAATTTTGACAATCAAATGAACGGCATCTTTCCTTCATGATTTGGGAGTATTATAAATCTATCTACAGAATAATGACCTTTTGCTTATACAGGTTGCATGTGCATTTTGAGGTGGTTCTAATGAAAAGGCTACTTGGACGCCCAGTGCATATACATAAATCATTTCTGTCTAGTATTAGTTACCATGTGCCTTTGAAGAACATGGGGTAGAGAAAAACTCCGGCCAGGTGAATGGCTGCTTCTCTCCAGTATGGGTTCTCATTTGTACTTTGAGAGGAGAGGAATGATAAAACCCTTTTTGGCATTCAGTGCAAATGAAAGGCCAGAGTCTTTCCTGTATGAATTTTCATGTGTAATTTCAGGCTGTTCAAACGTGTATAATTTTTTGGACAATCAGAACAAGTGAATGGCTTCTCTCCAGTATGATGTCTGATGTGTATTTTGAGACTTTCAGAATGAGAAAAACTACTTTGACATGAAGAGCAAGTAAATGGTTTATTTCCTGTAAGAGTTCTCAAATTCACTATGGTAAAAAAATTCTGGTTATGCTTGTACTCCCACACAACAGACGAAGGTTCGTATCCTTGGGAACAAATGATTTTCTTTTTTCAATTCTGATGCCAAGAGAACCAAGCCTAAACAGTGAAAATGTTCCTAACCTCAAGAGTTAAGCTTTAAACTATACATGAACAACAGTACTTATAAACGTACAAAATAACAATTTTTAAAAGCAAATTGTATTTTTCCTAACTATACAAACCCGAGGTCCTTTACATTAGGGATTACTTTCAGGCGTAGGCTGGGAACGGCCGTTAAACTCTTGAGCAAGGTATTTAGGCAGTAACTACCTCCAGGTAGGCGGGGATACCGCCTGCCCGGTTGTAAACATTCCACTTTGCCTTTCGGCCCAGGTACAGATTGAGGGGTGGCATGAGGTGGGCATTAAGTGTAAAGGACCTCGGGTTTGTATAGTTAGGAAAAATACAATTTACTTTTAAAAATTGTTATTTGTTCCGACACAATATACAAACCCTCGGTCCTTTACATTAGGAGACTCACTGATTGGAGGGAGGAATCTGATAAAGTCTCTCTGAACTGACTGAACTTCACCACCTTGTCTTCCCTTCCTGGTCGTGAGAGTGAGGAAGGGAAAAACTGCCTCTGACAAAAGATCGGGTTGTAAGAAACGCAGGATCAGTTGTCAGACTTCTGGGTCCCTTTGCATGAAAGAGGAAACGTCAGTTCATGCAAAGTAGGCTAGGAAGAATTTGACGTCGGATGACAATAAGGCAAAAACAAGCATTGGGTTGTCTCATAGTCATGGTCTCCTTCCTCCCCTTGCAAGAGGAAGGAGTGGGGTTGCTTCTATTAACCTGAATGGAAATAGAAGGGGAGCTCCCGTTATGTGCTTATCATGCCTCGATCGCCCGGTCCAGCTTGTAACGGCATGTCCGCTCCCTGCCCGTGGGAAGAGAGCCAGGATGGGGAGAAAGAAGAGAGGCCAGTCACTCAACATTCATTCTCCCAATCACAGCCGTACAACATAGGCGAGATGCAACCTGTCCCGTTAGGGGAGCTGGATAAGCTACACAACTTGTTGAGCAGCCACCACAGGACCCAAGGAAAAAAGTGTCCAGGACTTGTGTGCAACATCCCGGAGGTAGAAGGAGGTGAAGGTAGTCTGTTGGGACCACACACCGCCTTCAGCACCTGTGGTACCGACATATTCTTCTTCGGAATGCGAGGGATGGACCAAGCCATTGACTTCGTGAGCTCTCGGGTGAAAGGTACCGGTATCGTCGATGTCAGCTGCCAAGTACCTCTTTGATCCCTTCACGAAGTCAGGAGGAAGATGTGTCCTTAGGCACTTCTTCTTTGGGAGAGACAGTACTCGCGAAAACGTTGACGACATCCAGGTTGGGAATGTCGAACCTTTCGGAAAGTACCACAGCTCCCAATAGGACAAAGTAATGAATGATCTGGATCATCGATACAAAGTCCAAGGAGGAGGGGAACAAGAAGGACTCGAACCTGACAGTCGATGCCAATGGATTCGGAGTCCACCTACGACATCCGAGAAGGAGTCGAGGTATGATCCCCATCCCTGTTCTTCCATCTTCTACGCCAAGGCCAGGGTAAGATGAGAGATGGACGTAAGAGGGCATATCTCTATCAGACGACTCTCATAGGGCGAGTGCAGAGCACGGACAGGAACCCTGAACGAGTCGCATGCCACCCAGGAAACAGTTCCCTGGGAGAGCATGACTGAGGAAGCTTTCGTCCGTAGCTAACTCTCGACTGAGGAGACGAAGGCTACTTCAGATAGAAGACTATGTCGCAAGGGCCTCGTTCTTCACAACTGAAAGGGAGAGAAGCAGCCCTCGGCGGAGAAGATGAGAAGTCCAGACTTGACTGAGCGACTCTGACCGAGAAGAAGTTCCGACAACGACACCACCAGCGAAGACGGATCCAGTCCCTGGGACAGTGTTGCAGAGGACTTCAAGGGATATCCAGCTATATCTGTTGCCGCTCGGCGAGAAAGCCTGTGCTTGCAAGGAAAGCTGGAAAGTCTCCCAGTCCTGAACACAGGGACGTACTGCCTCAAGAACCACTTCTTGTGTAGCTGCACAGGAGGATGGGTCAAGCGGAATTCTTCTCGATGCCTCGGCAATCAGGTCGGATGAAGGCGAAGTCTTCAAGTATTTGTCTGTAACTCGGGGTGAGCAATGTTTGTGAACCCCTAGCGAAACGGACAAATACGGAAGGAAAAAACGTCGATATCGAGTTTTCACCAAAAGACAGCATGCCTCAACAGAGCGGCCCCTGGTCTGGTATGAGGGAGTGAGAAAACACTACCAACTTGTGTGCAGGGAGGCAACAGAAGGACGGTAGGGATTTCTCAGTCCAGCAGTCTCTGCATGAATCTTCGTGAAGAAAGAGTGAGCAGCATGTTCCGTCCCGATCACTCAAACCTGAGGCCAGGCTTGCCTACCAATACATCCCCACCAGGAATGCATCTGGTTAATTGAGCTGTCGAGTGTGCAATAGAACAACACTCGAATACCTTCAAATGTCGAGATGAAACAGGGGGAAAAAAACGATTGCCTCCTGCTTGTCGACAAATGCCACTACTGTGGTTTTGTTGTTCAACGAAACCAGTGAGTCTCGCAAAACCCATCCTGAATTCTCGGATGGCCAAAAGGCTGCCCTGAGCCCAGGATGGTGACGAGAAGGTACTAATTGTCTCGGTCACACAAATTCAAGACAAGGTCTTACCAGTGTGCGCCTATTCCTCAATCTGTGAATCCGTAAGTAGACACAAGATGTGAGGGGAATATGTAAGCTTATACGAAGGTTCCTACAATCAAGCATTAGCCTAACTCTTTCCTCAAACATCAAAGAGGAAAGAACGGGGAAAAGGAAGCAGACTTCCATTTTCCACTATGGGGAAGCTTCTGCAAGATGACAGGGTACCGAGGCAATTAGCTCTAGCCGGCTGGCATTTCCCGAATCGGGAGCACGGGAGAGGTGGAGGGATGAAAGTTTGATGGAAAGAATTGCCGAGACCTAAGGGAAATAGATACTTCTCCTGAAGGAATCCATTCCCAGGTCTCGGCAATGTCGCTGCCTAGTTCCAGAGACTCGATAAGCATCATTTTGTCCAGGCATCAGCAGTTGCAATCTTCTTCTGAAGCCTAGGACTTCTTAGGTAAGGAGTTGAGGGGGGCTGGCTTGAACTCAAGGTCGAGTTGAGATGACTAAGACCAAAAGTTCTTGGCCATTGTCCAAAGGACAAGTCAGTGCCCTGGTGGGAACCTTGATTACTGGGGTATCTGGCAAATCTCTGAAAGAGAAAGGCAGAGCCAAGTAAAGGTTCATTCCCAAGGGTCGATCCAACTCGGGACTTACGAAACCGGAGATCCGAATTGGGACAAAGTCCTTCTTCTTAGCACCAGAATTGCCCAAAAAACTGCAGTCGGCAAGACCCTCCGAGGCAAGAAGAATTCATATTCTGTTGAGGCAGGGGTGGAAGTTTGGTGTCTCGACCTGAATTAACTCCATCGAAGAAAAGAATTCATCAGGTCAAGAACGCTCTCGGAAGCCAGGACTGCGGCGGTCCCTGACACTCTCGGCCCCTTGGAAACTGCAAGGGTTGCAAGTGATGAAGGTTATTCATTGGGGAGCAGCGGTCCTGCCTGGGGATCCTCGCGCCCGATTTAATCGGCGCGAAGTTCCCGAGAACACGGGGGCGATCGTAACTTGAAGAGGAATACCCTCGCTGTTTCCGATGCGTGAAACTCCTGTACCTCTCCCCTTGGACGGAGACCTTGACAGATCCCATGAAACCTTCGTCAGCTACCTGGTTATGATACGAGAGAACTCCGAAAGAAAATTTCGTCGGAGCTCTCTCTGTCCATCTGTGCCTCTCGGAACAACAGAGAGGAGAAGAGAACAAGTGAGGAGAAAGGAGTATCCCTACCTGTCCTGCCAGAATGATAAGCAGGAGAGGCGGACCGTGAGCGATAATCAACCGAAGGAGATTACTGCCACATGGGGAAAGAAGAGCACTTGTGCCGTGGCAAAAGCGCTTTCCTGGGAAGAGCAAAAAAGTTCACTTGAACATAGTCGAGAACCCGAATCGGAAAAAACCGAGTAGGGCCGAGCGAGCCAATCACGCGAACGCGATCCAGCTGGTCGGTATGCGGCAGACTGGGAGGCAGGCAGGGCGAGCCGAGCCAGTCTGGCAAGCCGAGTCGAGTCTAGCCGAGCCAGTCTCGTAAGTGCGACCGGGGGCCGAGCCGAGCCAATTGTGCGAACACAATCATAACTGGGCAGGCCGGACTCGTCTGCTGTGAACAATTGCTAGTTTCCCGAACTCTAAACTCCTTTGAGGCCGAGGCCCCTCGAGAAGAAGGTTCAAAGGGGAATTCTGTGTCTGCTATCTTGCATGCTCGAACCCTAAAGTTCGAGACACAAGAACGAAGCCCGCCCGAGCAACCGAAGCAGCTGGCGGGCAGTATCGAGACACCTGGCGTCGCGGCACACCGACAACTGGGTGTCCCGGCAACCAGACACCTGGGTGTCTCGGCACTTTCTCTCGTCCTGTGCCTCGTACGGAGAGCGCTCGTGATTCATAGAATTCGAGCTACCCACGAGACTTCCGAAAATCGGGAGCGGCTGCTTTGTTTCCTAATAGATCGAAAGAGCCAAGCACAGAACCAGTCTTAGATGCAGACTTCCAAGACTGGCAACGAGGGAGTGGCCTCGAGAGGCCGCGCTTTCGCGGCCCCTGAAACGCAAGATCCCACCCGGGGAGCGCTTGCAGTGCTGGCAGGAAGAGGAACCAAGACACCTGGGTGCCTCGGCCCTTTCTCTCGCACTGCTCCCGAACTGGGCCCAGGAAAATCTCTCCAGACTGCCCAAATCTCTCCAGACCAGATCGGGATACTCGATATTCCATAGAATCTCGAGCACTCGAAGCGGCTCATGACGAGCGCCCAAAGCAACCACCATCTTAGAGGCGGAACCTCTAAGATTCGGGAACAGGATCGCAAACTGAGGTCTGCGCGCCCTTATATGCTTCCGAAACACAAAACCCACGGCTATGCAAATCGGTTTCCTAACCCGAAGGTCGGGAAGAGCCAACGAGAGACCCACTGCCTCCTCGGAAGGAGGCAGTCCCTAGATGTCCAAGGGCATCAAGGGGAAGAAGTAGCATTCCTTTCCTTCGGCCGATGGAGGTCTGTCCGATTCTCAGGACCCCATTGGACCTCGGGAGAGGAAGGGAAGACGCGGCAGAAGACAAAATCGAAGATAAGATGAAGAAGACGGCGGCTACTTCCACAGGACGGCTTCCTTCACCTCCACTCCGACATCTTCTACAGGATGGTAGACATGAAACATCGTAACTTCCAGGGTAGTCCGGCAGGAACACAACGGACGCAGCCAGGACACCACCACCAGAGAACAGCAGGACAGCCGATGCAGGAGCTACGGCAGCAATTCGGAAGGCAGAAGCTACTGCAACGGCCAGGAACATCACCTCAACAGGACGACTTCCTACATCTTCACGCCCACATCTTCTACAGGATGGCGGACATCGTAACCTCTGGGGCAGCTGGCAGGAACGCACGGAAGCGGCCCCGGGCACGACCTCCAGAAGCGGCAGGAATGATCAGGACAGCCGATGCAGGAGCTACGGCAAAGGTTCGGAGCACAGGAGCTGTGCAACGGCCAGGAATGTCACTTCCACAAGGCGACTTCCTTCCCTTTCACGCCAACATCTTCTACAGGATGGCTGACATCGTAACCTCCAGGGCAGCTGGCAGGAACACAACGGAAGCGGCCCGGGCACGATCACTAGGAGAAGAAGCGGGCACGATCAGGACATTCGATGCAGGAGCTACGTTAGCGGTTCGGAAGGCAGGAGCTATTGCAACAGACAGAATGTCATTTGAAAATCACCAGCAGCGACAGGAGCGATCAGGGCGGCTGTGGCAGGTGACCAGGAGAGCAGCCCAGAGACTGTCGTCGAGTTGACAAGAGCATAACACAGGGAACAGCAGGAGCAGATGGACCACAGATACGCAGGAAGCATTGCAACATCATACATGAAAACCAGCAATGACAGTGATCGATCTACATCGGCGGGAACAGAGTCAGAGCGATCCCGACGTGGAAATATGTCATCTAGTCAGGTATTGTGGTCGATCCCGAAGCAACACTGAATGAACGTCGGGACTGCTTCATGCAAGATATTCTTGATATATCCAGCCAACTACTGCTGTGTCTGCGATGCTCACTGTCAACCTGAAAGAAAAACAAAGATGATTAGTAGAGGGAGGCTCCTCCCGCTACAAGGGTAACAGCCCTACGCAGTGTTAGGAGATACTCTAGATGAGGTTGCTCGATCACTCCGCCACCCCCGTCTTCGCCTGGGTGAAGATGAGAGATGAGCGAAGGAGAGAGAAGGAAGAACCTACAGGAAGAGAAAAAGGACGGAGGGAGGCCACCAAGGGCGCCGTGGAAGCGGAACTTATCGACGACGCCCGTAACCTCCCACCCGGCCCGCAAATCTCTAAGCTCAGGCGGCGAGTAACACTCAGCATAAGTAGGAAGAAGTTAGTGATGACCCTTACACATGGAGGGCGGAAGCCCAAGAAGGGAACTAACTCTTACGTCCCAATGGATGTAGGGGAGTGAAGATATTGTGTCCCAAACTATATCTCCGAAAGTACAGGGGTGCCTTCAGTATTTACGTAAAGGGCCTCTGGAGAGAAGCATTACCACTTGGTTACGCTACTCCAGTTATGCACTTGGCCGTTAAACCCAAGACACAGGCAAGGAACGACGGCTTACGCAAGGTTATCACAAATCGTGGGTTTATATTAACAAATATCAAACACACGTATATATAAACAAAAATACAGAAAGATCCCACCGGGAAAATAAGAGCTTAACGACAGTCAGGCAGAGAACAAAAACACGTCAGCAACGCATGACAGCCGAAAGCAAAGTGAAATGTTTACATCCGGGCAGGCGGGTATCCCCGCCTACCTGGAGGTAGTTACTGCCTAACTACCTTGCTCAAGAGTTTAACGGCCGTTTCCAGCCTACGCCTGAAAGTAATCCCTAATGTAAAGGACCGAGGGTTTGTATATTGTGTCGGAACAATAATCTTTTCAATACTTACAGAAAAATAAAATGGACAGTGGTCCTAACACGTTCCCAATAAGACTAAGAGATACACCTCCTGCTTGACGACCAAGTACTTTGACTTCACTTTCTGAGGACCTCTGACCAAGTCTGCATTTGATGCATCACAAATTATCTGCAAGATAAATAAACTGATCATTATAAATATACAGGAAGTGTATTAGGCTTACATTAATATACAGGCAGTAATGTTTTTCTCAGTAACAATCAGTATACAATGTCCTACAGACTAAAGCAAACACTGTATATCCATAAGTCGCCACTTCAAACCTTGCTCAGGCTGTTAAAGTAAAATAATTGATGTTTCACATAACTATAGGTCTCCTTTAAACCTGTTTCACTGTCCTATTTCAGACCATCTTTAAGGACAAATGAACAGTCCAACTGACCTGACTATACACCCTGCTTCTATAAGGGGATGCTGCATAGAGCATTGTGGTCAACAAGAAGTCTGTTGTATGGGCAGCGAAGTGTGGTGCTGGCCCAAAGAGAAACATTAGTCAGGGACATTTGGTCAAAAAAATGAAAGAAGGCATTTTAATACGAGGGCTGCTGAAGGGATACCATTTTCCTTTTCCTTTCCATTCAAACTTTGGCTGAAAACCCTTATTACGGACAGAGTCAACAGAAGTTAATAAACCCAAGAGGGTGCCAAAAGGGAAATCAACCTGCTCAGAGAAAGAGAGAGAGAGAGAAGTTACACAAAAATGTGACAAATACGTAAATACGAGGGAACAGAAAGTAAACCAATACACCTGACATTCAGGAGACGTCAGCAGTGAAGAGGCGTCTTGATATTCCCCTAGCCCGAACATTAGAATTGAGTGACTGACCAAGGGATACATAAAACCTGGGGCCCCAAATAACACTGAACATCAGAAACAGACGGAAGTGTCTCCTCCTCAAGGGCGGTGTTGGGGCTCCTACTCCACTCGTTCTCAAAACTACTCACAAATACAATGTCATGTGCAACTCTCCCACAACCTTAGCCTAGCCTATATAAGGAAGCCTAGCCTAGCCTAGGATATATAGAGTAGCCTAGACTAGCCTAGGATATATAGGGTACTCTAGCCTAGGATATATGGGGTAGCCTAACCTAGGCTAGGCTACCCTATATATCCTAGGCTACTCTATATATCCTAGGCTAGAAGCGCCCAATCTGGTGCTCCTTGAGGCCACCAGGGGATCCTCTCTCCTCTGCAGAAAATAGTGATAGGGTATTATTGCAGTAAGAGGCAACACGCCATAATGACAAAGAAATATGTTTCTTCTGACTGATTTTGATGTGTTTAGCACGAATTTCACCTTCAATTTCGTCGGAAATTAACGGTTTTGGAGCTAACTCCATGTACATAAGTGGACCAAAAACCGTCAATTTCTGACGAAATTGAAGGTGAAATTCGTGCTAAACACATCAAAATCAGTCAGAATAAGATATTTCCTTATCAGTGAAACCCACACAACCTAACCTAACCTCTCACAGAAGTACCCAGGTCACAGCCCCAACCCTGACTTGTCACTCGACTATCCAGGTCACAGCCCCTAACCCTAACTTGTCACTCGACTACCCAGGTCACAGCCCCTAACTTATGCATGACTAAAGGATGAAAAATAAGGGGTAGAACTATACAGTAGCTCCGCGGTGGCAACTGCCTTCTGACTTAACTTTTTCTTCAGTTTTTTGGTTGCTAATTATGAATTTACCTTTAATTTTTGGCGCTTGAGTGTAATTAACCCTGAAGTCCACCCAACAAGGGGTTTCCATACGCGATCTTCACAAGACAGAGCATGGGTACGTCTGTTTGGAACGGTTTATATCCCGTCCAGCAAGTGCAATAACTTGTTAACGTATGGGTACCCAACCCACCCCGGGCCAGTACTAAACACGGCGAAGGGACATTCCATTTGGCCGACAAAAAACACATGCTGACACCTCCACAGTAGCCATGGCGAAACTAAAAAAGCCGGCAGAATTCAAATGATTTCCTCAGGGTACACTGTCAAATGTAATTGGTTGTTGTTTTCTTGACAACAGCCAATGGATTTGTAATAAATTGTCACGTGTTTAGTTAAACTATCATTGTGTCATCAAAACTAGCATGTGGGAGGAGCTAAATTTGTAAACAAACACACGAACACACTCATAATCTCGGTGACAGCATACTGTGACGATCTCAAGAGTACTGTGTTAAATGGGAGAAAATAATCCAGGTATTTCTAAGAAACTATATTTTTCCGACGAATTTTAACGTGAAATTTGTGCGAAACGCATCAAAATGACCTAGAAAAGTGTATTTCCTTGCCATTTGGCCGTGTTGCCTTTTATTGCAATTTTACCACCGATAATACTCAACCTAGGCCGACAAATGCCACAGGAGGAATGCGAACAACAACTAATGTCTTTAGGGGTCACCCTTAGTTAGGTTAGGCTGGGACGTCTCCCCTGTGGCCTAGCCTGACCAGCCTATGATGGAATTCGGGCATTTTTAATATTCTAAGGGGTATTCGTTCCCTAAAACACCTAAATTGGGGTTATATCAGGCACCTACATCGATCCCCTGAGGGAGGCTTATTCGTACATCACGAGGTCGAGACCGCGTGCGCCGTCAGTTACGTCAGAAAACACCTTATTTATTTCCGTCCCGCCACGCAAAACCGACGTCTTTTGTTTCAAAGAGGTCAAAGAATAATTACAGATGGTCAAAGTGCGTCACTGCGACGCATTTCCAGCGTCATTGTAGCGAAAACGAGGCGGAAGTAAGACGTTTTACCTCAAATAAAGGAGAAGAAATGTCAACGTCCCTCAATTAAGGGAGAAGAAGAAACGTAAACAAACCGAGGGTGAAGTTGTAGTAGTAGTATTAATATGGTGGATCTTTCTTTGCAATGGTTCCTCCTCCTTCATCTTTATTCCTCCTTTCTTTTTGTCTGTGTAAGTCTTTTTGTCTCTTTAAAGCCATAATTCTTTTATTATAAACTCTTTCATAATCTCCAATTGATTCATCAGACTTAATATAATGGTCGTGTCATCTGGATCCTGCAACACTAAATCTCAGTCCATTTGGTAGTTCTAAAGCCTTCTTAAGCAGTTTGCTCTTTAACATTCTGTATAATGGTTCCTGAGCTATTACAAAGAGAAATAGGATATTTGATCAAACTTATGAAACTGTCTGTAAACCACATTCTTTCCAGTATCTGAGACAAAACTGAAACCAACCGTATCAAACGCTTTTGAGCATACAAGAGGAAGCAGAGTCGCTCATATTTTTTCTGAATTGACAGAATAGATTATATGTCTCTCAGAAGCATATTGCAATTACTGATCATAGAAATGGGAAGATTTTAATCACAAACAGTTATAGAGTGAAGTTCATAGCTTCCATGACAGAGTATAGGAGATGCTTGAGTCTTGTGGTTTGGAGACAGGGCCAAGAAACCTAATCCCAGAAACAGCTTGTTTAAAATTGAAAGATTTACATTTTTTCCCAATCCCTAATGCGCTGTGAGAACAAAGGTCTTTTGGGTGTGCAAGTGATTAGCCGAATACTGTACTTTATTCAGGTATCCATCTCTTGCGATTGGGCATAATTTGTGGTGTTTTTTGTATATTGGGTTAAGGAGGAAGGTAGGGGGAGTGGTTTGGACAGTTTTGGCCATTCTGTCAGTTAGGTTAAGTGAGAGTGTGAGAGAAATGTCAAAGGAGAGACTGATTCTTTATTATTCTCGACAGGTGTTTATAAAACAAAAAGCGGACGGGAAGGTAGCGGGCAAGCCGAGGCCCCCCGCTGCGTCCATACAAAATTTGTGTTTTCTTACAAGCATGAAAACACGTACAACATTCGTTACATGGCAAATAAAAGGTAGATATACATATCGGCGGAAAGGCCGTGCAATGATGCATAAGTTTGGTCATAAAGAATCTGAAATAAAGTTATGATAAATGCGAATCTAAGGAGAAACACAAGAAAGGAGAGGCGTGATGTGAAGCCCTTTCAAGCTGTGAGCTTTTAGCTTGATTTCTCTTGATTTTTAAAGTTTGTGCAACAGCCATGTTGTCTGTCAACATATGAATTTTCACTGATGTAGATATTCTTAATTTCCTTTTTTTTTTTTTTTTTTTTTTGCAGGTGGAGTGTGTGCAGGTACTGTACGCTGTATTTCCAGTTTGAACAGCAAATAAAACTGACATAAAGAATTGAAAGACGGCTGTTTTAAAGACTAAATAAATTACTATGCCTCTCAGTAATGGTGGTCCCTAGGGTGGCACGAAGTGAACTGGACACTTCACTAATCAGTCACTGAAACTGTTCTATAGCATTTTGCCATTTCAATTTTCTCTGAAAGTCTTGAGTAGCCTATCATTTCATGTCTCCTGGTTGGTGGCTTCCGCATGTGGAAACCTGGCGGTGGTACATATTAGAGGATTCTGGATCCTCTAATGTAACTGTAGCTTGCAGCACCATTATTGACGTAGGTGTTGCTCACCCATGTGCTTCCCTTGACTGGACACTGACTCTCTGACGATGCAGCACTAGTTGTTCATCTGTCCCGAGCCTGGGGGAACAGTGAGGAGGATCAAGAGACAGAAGAAGGACGTCATCAGTCAGAATGAATATGAAGAAAAGGAAAAGGAAAAGACTCAACTAGGCATCAACCTGGGGAGGAGATGATGACAAGGCATGTAATTTGTCCTCCACTTGTGCTGCAGCCTCCAACCTCCCCACAGTTTTCCTGGTTGTGCTTCCTTCCTCCTCTGCTTGCTTCTGGTCACTGTCTTTGCCTCTGTATTATCATCCTCTGGTTCTGAGACACTGGGGCTCATCTTCATAGCTGTCACCATATGTAACTTCCTACGTAACATGGTCATGATGCGAGGTTTTCCTTTTCTTGTGGTGCTTCTGTGGTAGTTGTTGTCCTTCTCTCTCTCACAGTTGGTGGTCTGTTTTCCCTTGTGCTTTCTGTTTGCTTGAAGAAGAAGTATGTCTGTGCTTGTCATAATATGCAGAGGATTGTATGTGGCAGGGTATAGCTGTTCACTCAAGGTAGATTCCTGGGCCTCCGAGACGTTTGTTTAGCGGCCTCTGATTGGCTGGTACCCTCGGGAGGTGGCTCCAAAAACTAGCGATATGTTGATATTTCTTCGTTTATCTCAAGTTTTGCACAAGATAGGAAAGATTGGGTCATACCACAGGATTCGGTATTAATTGTAAAACTAAATCGTGAATCCTTGAAATCAATAAGCTAAAACACAAAGGAATTACAGTGAGTAAAAGTGAAGAGAGAAGCATTTCATTCTTTATGCCTGTTTTTACTTATCATCGGATTTTGCCTCATTCTTGCGATCAAGGTCAAATAAAACTTGTGTTTTCGTACAATAAATTCACCCTGAATACGCTGGTGCCTTCAGATTTTAGATGAGTGTGATATGTGAAGAGAAAATGAAGAATATGTGTTCTTATATTGCATGCGTTCTTGACTCATGATCTGCAGACATTATTACATTTTCCGTAAATAAATTATCAAAATCAACATGTACATAAAGGAATAAACATTCTGGTGCAAGAGCAGCTCAAACAAATTCTATAAATCCTCTTCATGATGTGGAAGATATTTCTAGATTGTGGTCTTGAGAAGGATGCACGATCCCAGAACAATCGAGTCACAATGGAACGTTTCAGTGACACTGTTGTGAAGACTGATAACAAATATAGGGTTCAGTGAGGAGGTAAAGTTGGAAGATGACTCCTACAATCCAGTTTTGAAGGAATCTGCTACGACTTCAGTCAGGAGAGTTTTCAGTGCAAGGAGTAAGGAATCACAACATGCTAAGAGAGAGAGAGAGAGAGCTAGAGAGAGAGAGAGAAAGAGAGAGAGAGAGGTATTTTCACTGAGAGATATTCACTAATCCCGTCGTATCTCACAGCAACTTATGATCAGAGTTCGTGTCTATGTACAGGGACTGCTCTGTAAGTAAAAGCACTTAATTGTGGTACTGATCATTAACGATACTAGTGTGTTATCCTCGTTAGCAGTGAATTGGGCTGAGAGATATCATCTCCCTAATTTAGAAACCACAAAGGGAGCCTTGTCGTGTTGTTACTTACCAGAATTGCAGCCTGAAATCTACACCTGTTTGCACTGTTAGGCTTTCACCAAAGTAGGAACAAACTTGTTTGCTGTGAAGATCATTTCTGGAGCTCGCTTCAGACGTCCTCAGGTGTCAGCCATCATAGCAATGATAAAGTTGGACATTCTCAGTGTCTTTTATTTATCGTTTCTCCTCCACCTGTTTCTTGGGCCGTAGCTCTGATCGGGTCTTTCTCCTGAGAGGCACACGGCCAATCCTGTAAGTCCACAGATTTGGATTTGTAGAGTTTTTGTGAGCCCAAACACTGAGTGAAAAAAATCGTTTGAAAGATGTTGTTGAGAAATTGAACCAAAAACCTAAGTGGAACTAACATATAATCCCTTTTGAGACAATGAAAATTATAAAATGTTTGATGTAGTGAGTGAGCCCAAAGACTGAATGGAAAACCTAAGTTTGATTTTGTAGATGAATGAAATGTGAGACTGCACATTAACTGCTATTTTGCTATGCCTGTACTCATTGCATTATCATGTACCCATTACATACGTGCTATGAATATTACTGATGTCTCATGTATAATAAATACGCCTCCTGTTTACTTTATATTATATTTTATGCTTCAATATGAATATGGCAATGCCCCGAGGATATGGCAACATTTGTGGCCATTGCATGAGTTCAGTGGATCTTTCAGCCTTCACCCGTGACAGATGTCTCCCCGTCCACTCTAATGAACCTCCTACTAGCTTATACATAATGTTTCCTTCCTCCCTTCATCAGGAACAGCCACAGGATGTGATAAGCCCTATTCTGGCTCGATAAGGAGTTCCCAACATGGTGCAGTGATATAGGAATTTACAAGTGTTTATAATTAACACAAGAGGAGAGCGGACATGGCCGCCATCAGATATACCGGATGCCATGGATTTTACAGTGATAATATTGCGTTTCAGTGTTCAGTACCTCTTCAAGTGTAGTGTGTGTGTGTGTGTGTGTGTGTGTGTGTACTGTCAGTGACACAGATTCTAAAATGCTCTGCGGGTCTAAATCATTCAGATTTGTAAGCACAGGAGCCATAATGTTAAACCTTCTCAGTATCTGTGAAGCTCCTTCTGTGTCAAAATCCAAGCATCTCAATCTGAGTAGTGTAACTGATCCTTTCTAATGTAATAATTGTTTAATAATAATGTTGTTGTTACTACTCGTAGCTTGAACTAAGACGGACGAACCTTCGTTTTTGTAGTTAGGGTCAAAGTCTAAAGAGAATTTAGGTCTTGGTTAGGGTTGATTGAAACGCTGTTTGTGTAATGCTTTTTAGTAAGAGGATACATGGTTTAAACAGCTTATTCCTAATGTTCGTTCCATAATTGTTAGAACGGGTCCCTAAACAGGTTCTTGTTCTTATGCTTATTCCTATACTGGTTCCCTGTAATACGATAAGTTCATTTAGGACAGCAGTCTTGTGCCAGACAACAGCGTGCAACCCTTAGCCTAGGCTATACTGTACTGTACTCATTCATGACTCACTTAACTGTTAGATTACAGAGTCAGCCTGGCTTTACATGCATAACAGGTGGAACTGAACTCAAGAACTGACATATTCATAGAATTATGGAAGAATATCACACATCTAAACCTATGGTTGGTGGCATTGCAACCGCTTGCAAGCACATCATGGTGCAACTTACATGACGTTACCATAACAACTCTTGATAATTTACTGTTATATCAAGGTAAAAATACACAAGAACTCTATTAAGTGTTATGGCAACATGTACAGTATAAACTAAGATAAGTGGATACTTTCTACAAGGGAGAAATGTGGCATTTCAAACGAAAATAGGGGGAGCTGCATTCCTTTCCCTCGATCATAGACAATCTCAGCTTCGAGTGGTTAATTCAACGTCTTGATAAGATGAAAACCAATTCGTTTTTCCAGTCCGCCAATCATGAAGGGTATTGACATTGATTCAAGAGAAGGATTTCCATCATTACACTAATATCATGGTTCATCTGCAATGAGGTCGCAACTTTGCCACCCGGGTGAATTTCTTCCAGTGGAAGGAAATTGGAAGCATTGTTCACATTCACTTTTGAGACGCGTTGATTTTCAGTAACTAGGTTTCAAGCAACAATCAAAAATAGTTGACAAAACACTGGAGGGAGACACTGCTACAGAGGTTAAAAATTTTTGGCTCTTCTGCTTGCATTTCCTGATTAAGATCACTGAGGATGGGTATAAGACAAAATCCAAAAATTCTAAGCATAACTCATTTAGAGGGTCATTCAGTTTTGCTAGAATAGATTCGGCAGCTAGGAGCCGATCATTCAAAGCAGCTTGTACAGAGAGAGAGAAAAGCTTGAAGGCAAGCAATCGAGTCTGGCACACATGAAGAATTTTATGGGGTTTTATGTTTACAAATTCTTGGAATTCCTTCAACATCTCGACTGTTTGGGAGACTGAAAATAATTGCATACATCTCGAGCTGAGTCTTCTACACTTCGAGGCAATTTTTGACAAGAATATGAAGGACATAAATGAAACGAATGGCGAATGCACTTCATTGCAAATACAAGTCTGATGTGTGGACTTGTAGAGTTTCTGTGAGCCCACAGACTAAGTGAAAATCCTAGGTCCACAAATCAGACTCAGGATTTTCACTTAGTCTGTGGGCACACTGAAACTCTACAAGTCCACAGATTTGGACTTAGGTTTTTCATTCAGTCTGTGGGCACATTTTGTTCCCACGAGAGATTCCCCAAAAGATGGCACCTAATTCTGGGCTTCACTGCAAACCTTCACTGGTAGCCTAACAAGAGTCAGAGGGAGAAGAAAACTGTGCAACATATTTAGACTTTATTAAGCGAAATCTCTGTGAAATTTCTTAAAGGTATTAAAATAATTTGTAAAATATTACTTTACTCAGCATCTTCAAGATTCTAGAGAGAAAAAACTATAGCTAAAAGTGAAGACACACTGGACAGAGGCTCTCTGAAAACTGCGACCCCCACCAAGGATTAAGGGCCTTAATGCATCAATGCATAGAATCAGTGGTGGTGATATCCACAGAGTTTGCGTGCAGCTTTCCCAGACAGGCCACGTCGATGATTTCCTCTATTGCCTTTTTTGCGTGAAGCTGCTGGTCTAGGCTTGCCGTCAGGAGTTTTTCGATCCATTTTATTCCCTGAATATGGTCCGGTCCAGTTGGAGGAGTGATGGTAATGATGACTTTGGAACCATCTCCCATGTTACATATGTATTGGTCATGCATCGCTACGTATGGTGGTACCAGCCTCTTGAGCCTTTTGACTGACCAACACAGCCAGACGGAGACGATCGGGGCCCCTGGAAAATAGAATGGTTGCATTTTCAGGGAGAGCAGATGATTTTTCAGACCTTTCACAGTCAATTTCCGTCTCAGCGCTGAATATCCTCATTGGTCCCAGTGCTTGGCCTTTGGCCTAAATTCTATATTCAGTTCAGTTCACTAACATGCTGAAGTTCAGTCAGTTCTGCCTCTGATGAATTAACACTAACAGTCTTTGAAGAACGACCAAATTCGGATTAGGACCCATAGCTGATGGCATGAAGGCATCCGTCGACTATGAGAGAGAGAGAGAGAGAGAGAGAGAGAGAGAGAGAGAGAGAGAGAGAGAGAGATTCAATTGTGTTCTGCAGTATTTGCGAAATCAGGATCCAAATTATTTTTTTTTTAATTTCTGATCTCACATAATTCTTCGACAACGTAAATTTTTGACATGAAAAAATCTATGTATATTTTAGTAAATCAGAAAAAAACACTAAGTAATTAGTGTATTCCATAAAGATTCGGTAATTCATGAAATTTAGGCTCCAAAAACTCCAGAAAATAAGAGATATAAGGCACATTACGAAGTCATAATTAGAGAGGTTGGACAACAAGACTGAAGAAAGGAAGCCACCCACTCATCAGTGAATAAATGAACTCGTACTGGTCGCTGTTATAGTGGTTAGTGTTTTGGAATGCCACTCAGACGTGATGAGTTCGCGCCTCCCCAAGGCTCTGTATCATGATCAGTTAGTGCCACAGTGTGGGGTCTGTTGTGGGTGGTTGAAACCAACATACTCTTTGGGAGCTTGAAATTCAAGTCAGTGGCCCCTTTGGTGGGCTTGTTCCACATGAATAGGTTTCGTCTACTGAATAAAAAGATTAAAAATACTGAGGGATACTATGGGTATTGTTGGTACATTTGGTTGGGATTACAAGTTGTCTAATCTTCAAATATTCATACCAGAAGCAGTTCACCTGGGATGGAGTCATCTGTCTCCTGCAAACTTCGTTGACGAAGCCACTGTCAGGAAGAATATTAGGCCCAGGCCGCCGTTACCACAAGCAAAGCCTCAGAAAAAACGAATTCAGAGTGCCACAGACCCAATATGCAGTTGTAAAATGACGATCCCCTAAGTATCTTATACTTTTGACCTGTTTTTGGATATCAAATTCTAATTATTCTTGCAACAGTCTGTCGTAGGAAATCTAACTCCTCAATTCCTGCTTGCATAGTCGAAGATGATCGACGCTTTCTGGTTTGCTGTGCCACGTAAGATATCCCTGGTTCTTTTCCATCCCATCTTCTTCATCCAAGAAGTCATCCCACTGGAAAGGTAATTACTCATTAATCTGTTCCTATACTTAGTTCTCTAGACACGCTTCTCCAATGCAACTTTTGTAGATAGAGGTCCCATTGCTATCTCAACTCATAACGGTATGGCTTCCAGATTTTTTTTTTTTTACTCTCCCAATTGCTTAATTGGCCATAATAGCATCCAGCAATCCATACTAAGGATTTCTGCTCACAAACATTTCGTGATCTGTACCAGTATTCACCCCCCTTCTTCTACAGATAATAATAAATAATGTCTAGAAATCATCTATTTATATATATATATATATATATATATATATATATATATATATATATATATATATATATATATATATATATATATATATATATATATATATATATATATATATATATATATATATATATATATATATATATATATATATATATATATATATATATATATATATATATATATATATATATATAGCATATAAATATATACAACAAAAGCATTAAAAATACTAAGACATCTCTAGAAAAAGAGCATTGAATGATAGACACTAGCATACAACACAGTTCCTTCCACACAAACCAATGCAAATATTATAATGAAACAATAATAATGACGTCAGCATACAGACCCTTCCTAATCTCCCGTGAAATATTAGTGAAAAGATACAAGAAGGGTAAAAAAAAAACAAGTGCCGAAGGATTCAGTAGATATGTAAATGAGAAAATGAGATTAGAATATCACACCAGACATCTGATTTCCGCCTACCTGAAAAACACGAATGGTCAAGCAATACTTCTCTCTCTCTCTCTCTCTCTCTTCTCTCTCTTCTCTCTCTCTCTCTCTCTCTGAAATAAGACCTCTCAAAAACTCTGCGAGAAAAGACTAAATTGTGGAGTGTAAATTTTGATATTCGAAATTTTAATATATGTATATGTGTGTGTGTGTGTGTGACATGAGGTCACGTGGAATTCTAAGCTTACTGACTGGTCAACATGAAGGCGGGAACCATAATGTAGAGAAACTTCCAACGGGCCCATTATCTATCTAGCTCTAACAATGAGACCAAGTACGCATTATTAAGACACACTTGAAATGCTAAGTAAATCAGGTTGAAATCAACACTACGTAAGATTGGAGAGTGAAGAGAGTGCCAACACAAAATGTTTCAAGTGCAAGTTCACAGAGAACCGAACAAATCATTCAAAAGGAATCAAACACTTTACCTTGCACAAACTTGTGAACACTTTCACAAAGTCACCACAGATGCAGCTGCTCGATTTCCAAGACAGTCACCAACACACACGTGTATTAAGTTAATAACTTCTCCCCTTTGAAGAATGAGAGAGAGAGTTAAAATTTCACTGTTGCTTACTCGCTGTCTGCTTGCCTAATGAGCTAAAGAGATCTTCATGCACAGAGGACACTTTCCTAGGAATTGTTAAAGACAGTTTTTCCTAGTGATTTTTATAGGAACAGGATGTGATTTGCGCAGAAGATGAATCACTACTAATATCACCTGAAAGCTCTCATCTTACAGGTTATATAAGGTTATTCATATATATATAAAAACCATATATATATAATGTCTTATATATATATATATATATATATAAAACATATATATATATATATATATATATATATATATATATATAGGTTTTAGGTATATATATATATACATACACATATATATAGATGTATTGTTAAGAAAATGAAATTTCATCCCAAGCATTATATCCCTAGCTCTCTCTTCTCTCTTACTCTCTCTCTCTCTCTCTCTCTTTTCTTTATCTCTCTCTCCATCTCTTGATCACTGGTTAATAGCATTATTAATATCATTAATGAATATTATTATTATTATTATTTCTATTATTAAGATTATGTTTTGACTTTTTTTATCCGTTTTTTCATTGAGATCAATTGAGAGATGAGAGAGAGAGAGAGAGAGAGAGAGACAAAAGAGAGTTCCATAAGTTTTTTCTGTCTTCTTCTTCTTCTTCTTCTTCTTCTTCTTCTTCTTCTTCTTCTTCTTCTTCTTCTTCTTCTTCTTCTTCACGAATCATTTCTCCTTCCATAAGACCTTCACTATATGAATTTCCCCCATAAGGTCTTAAGGAATCACGAAAGGGAGAAAAAGAAAAATAGAAAGTAAATGATAATATTAGAGAAGAATAATAAAGTGAATATTATTATTATTATTATTATTATTATTATTATTATTATTATTATTATTATTATTATTATTATTATTATTTATTTATTTCTTATTTTTCGATTTTTTCGTGAGAGTGTGAGAGAGGGAGCGAAATAATGAGCAGGAAGACAAGAGCTGCTGGTTTATTGATGTTGTTTGTTGTTGTTTTAGATTTAGCTGGCCTTGTGCCAGCACGGGCTCTTGCTCCTAGAGCAGCCCGTAACTTTATGTTGATGATGAGTCTGTGAGATGGGTAGGGTAGGTGAAAACTTTACTATGATGCATGAAAGTGATTTTGGTGGGGGTGATTTTGAAATGAAAAGATTGAACAGGCAAGGTTGCAACCTCTTTGAAGCCTAAGGTACCCATCAGATGAGGATAAAAGTACGATAGCAGTGAGTGTTGGCTAGTGGGAGAGGCCAGCCGATGGAAAAAAGAAGAATTGAATAGTAGGCACAGGTAGCTAGTATGCTAGCTCGTGGTGATCTAATGCCATGTTCCTTGTCCGGTCCTAATTCTGGTGTGTGTATGTGTTTTGTGCATTTGTTGGGTGTTGATTGTGGTGGATGAGAGTGATTTTGATAGGGGAGAGAGTGATTTCTAAAAGAGTCAGCCGCTAGAGGTGAATGGTATGGCTTTTTGATTTGTTGTCTGGGTCAGGTCTGATTTAAGAATTGGGAGGGAGAGTGGGTGGTTAAAGGTATGGATTCTTTAGAGTTACCGTGGTGGTGGTTTATTGATGAAGCGACCCAGGCGGCTCTGGACGTCTGCCAAATGCCACGCAGAGACCTCTAGTACAAAAATTTACAAGTGACCTGAGGTCAAACTATTTCTCTACACAAAACAGGACAGGTACATACAGAAAACATGATGATTAACAATAGCTGGTTGGACATAAAAATACTCTGACGCATATACGTGGTACAAGGGTAAATGAACAGGTAATAAATATACAAATCACAATAATGATAATAAGATATGTGTACGTGCGACCTTAGGTCGCCTGTGAAGGCACCGCAGAACACGGGATGTTCATCATAGAGAACCTGTTGAGCGGGGACTCTCCAAGTGTTTCTTATTAGCGAGATCAATTGAGAGAGAGCGTTTCTTTCTGTGTGAGAGGGTGACCCTACAGGTGAGGCTTCTTCTCCTTCATGAATTATTTCTGCTCCCTTGAGGCCTTCATAGTTTTCATTTTCCCTCAGAAGCCTTTGACAACTGGGAGGAGGGAGGAGGAGGAGGAGGAGGAGGAGGAGGACAGGGGAGGAGGAGGAGGAGGAGGAGGAGGAGGAGGAGGAGGAGGAGGAGGACTCATAGGGTAATTTTTGCTTTTATTTCGATTTTAATATCTATATTTTTATTTTTATTTGTAACAATTATTACTAGAGGGAAAGAGAGCAAGACCCAAAGAGAGAGAGAGAGAGAGAGAGAGAGAGAGAGAGAGCAAAAGGATTGGTGCTCAAAGTGAAGAGAGATTCTCATCTCGGAGTCAGGCACCGTACGAGATGCAGCCTACTTTAAAAACCAAAGAATTCTCTCTCTAACAATTATTCTTTTGTTTTTATTTCATTTTTTATTTTACCTTCTTTTAATACGGATTGTTTAGCCTTGTTGTGATTTTAACTTTTGTAATTGTTGTTTGACCGAGTCTGGTTTTAAACTCTCTCTCTGAAATTTCTCTCTCTCTCTCTCTCTCTCTCTCTCTCTCTCTCTCTAGTGAAAACGAGAGCGTAGAAAGAAAAAAAAATAAAAAGCGGAGGAGTGGGTAATGAATAAGGGTATATGGGAGATAAGGATTAGGAAAGACTGACTGAAATATTGAATTTTTCCCATAAGGTCTTCAGGTTCATTATTAGTACAGTATATATATATATATATATATATATATATATATATATATATATATATATATATATATATATATATCTATATATATACCATCCATCTATCTAGTATATATATATATATATATATATATATATATATATATATATATATATATATATATATATACTGCTATATACATGTCATAGTATGTATATATAGATTATGTAGATTAGAAGGAAAAAGATGGATGGAAAATAGCCATTGCAGCACGATAAGTTTATTGGGCAAATTTTCGAGACTTTAGGTCTCATTATGAGGGCTGTAAGATATACAAAATTTACAAATTAAAAGCAGGCTCAGTAAAATGACAATTACAAAAGTTAAACTCACAAAAAAAGAAAATGCCAAACAATCTATATTACAAGAAGGTAAAAAAAGTAACGTAAAAAATAAAAGAGAATTCTAAGACTATATTTATAGTACGACCATTTCAGGAAGGAAAAAACTGAAGAAAAAGGTTTTTTCCTTCCTCTAAGAAGGAAAAAAACTGAGTGACGTCACCATTCTTGGAAGGCCGGGTGTCGTACTAACTTACAGTCAAACCAAACTTTCGTGAGGGTGCGTTGGACTAGAATTCACTTACGTGCGTTGCCAAACTTCCATTGTAAGGAAAATTTCATGGAATATACTGTAGGTCGTTGTTATATAACAAAACTGAAGGGAATTACTCTGAAAGATTGACTAAACATGGTTTTTATGTATGCAGTTGTTAATTATCAATATTTCAAACAGTTTTTCAATATCATATTTGAGAACGTGTTGCCACATCTATAATCTCGATTCTCAGGTCAAGCATTGAAATCTGTATCTGTCCGTTAAGAAACAATAAATTCCTTCGTTAATCTCTTTAGAATGGTCAAATCAAGGTATCTCTGTGGACCTTGGGTCAAATCTTATAAGCTGGGGTCCTTTGTGGTGGAGGTCCTCGAGGATCAGCGGATGTAAAGGTTGGCTCAAACACGTGTGTGTGTGATTAAATGCTTAATAGATGTTTGTTATCTGAACTTTTCTATAAACAGAGAAATTTGAATATGAAATTTTTTTCCATTTTTTATGTTATTTTTTTTCTTGTGTAAATTGTTTCAAGACAACAGTCAACTGAATATGAAAAAAAAAAACATTCGGGTGATAAGATGAAAAAATCTAAATATTGTGGGTGGTTAGGATTGAAATTGGTCTGGCGTTGCCAAACATCTATCTATTACCTTTTTTTAATGAGGTAAAGGGAGCAGGTTAGTAAATGAAATGAATAAATTTGCTCCAAAAATGACTGAATCTTTGTTGTTGTACACAGATCCCGATGATTATTGTGTTAAACCAGTCATTAATTAATATTAACCTTATACAGTGAAGAAATGTGGCTTTGGTATGCACTTCTCTGCCCTCGTGTCTCGGGCCAGCACGGGTATAATATTATGAGCTACAGTTGAACGAATATGTAAAGAAGCACGAGAGTCGCAAGAATTATTTGGTGACTCAGTTTTCTAGCTAAAGAAGAGGAAAAGACCAAAACCTGTGACTGGTTTGGATGACTTTGACAAATGTTTGCGTCGTCGGATAATTCTCAAATTTTGAGAGGAAAGACATTCCAACCATTAACAAAGTGTTGTTTGAACTGAGGGACAGAACAGGATTCAAAGGTGGCAGAGAATCTTTGAGAAAAATTTTGAAAGAAATTGGTTTCCGGTACGCAAAACTTGATGGCAAGGAATTGTTGATGGAACGATATGACGCACAGCTCTTGCGAACAAGATTCACAGGAAAAGTGCAAAAAGTCAGAGAGAATGGACGAAATGTAATTTATCTGGATGTGACTTGGCCAGTTAATCAAAATTACACTGTAGGAAAATGCTGGAAAGATAATAAATGCGAGAATGCTACTGGAATTATATTAAAGTGCCGTCAGGAAAAGGTGGCCGTCTTATAATTCTGCATGCAGGCCTTGCAGAAGGCTTCATTCCAAACGCTGAGCTTAAATTCACTGCAAAAAATTATGGTGATTGTCACCGTCAAATGAATCACGAAGTGTTTGAAGAATGGTTTCTTTGCCAGTTGCTCTCGAATATACCACCAACTTCAGTTATTGTGATGGATAATGGTCCTTATCATTCAAGGAAAGTAGATAGACTACCAACGATGTCCGGCAAGAGGGCAGTAATTGCAGAATGGCTCATCTCTAAAGGTGCGAAACCAATAGAGAAAATGTTGAAAAGTCAACTTTTAGAGATGGTAAAGGAGTACTCTGTTATAATAAAAGACTTACGTCGTAGATAAAATTGCAACAGAAAATGGGCATGAAATTATTTGGCTTCCTCCCTACCTCTGCCAATACAACCCGATAGAACTAATTTGGGGCCAAGTGAAAAGTTTCATAGCGAAACGAAACAGTTTTAAGATGGCAAATCTACCGGAACTTGCTAAAGAAGGTCTGGATACTGTGACAACTGAAAATTGGGAGAAGGCCGTAAGTGGAAGACGCACCGAAAGATATTTTGATAGATAAATATATTGACTCATTCATTATAAGTCTTGACTCTTCTGATGACGAGTCCTCTTAAACAACTCTCTCTCTCTCTCTCTCTCTCTCTCTCTCATTTTCTCTCTCTCTCTCTCTCTCTCTCTCTCTCTCTCTCCAGCCTATATATATATATATATATAGAAATAATCAGCACACAATCACGTGTGGAACAGAAATAAATTTCTGACTCACATCAGGATTGAACCCAGGGCTTTCAACTGAAAGGTAAGGGCGCTGCCCACTGGGCTACACAAGTCATGAAAGAACTTGGAACCTGAGGGCAACTGCACCTAAGGAGTTACCTGGGCAAGCTAACTGCTTGCAACACGCTGGTATGGAGGAGGAGGTCACAGGGTGATTTTGCTTTTATTGCGATTTTAATATCTATATTTTTATTTTTCTTTGTAACAGTTATTTCTAGAGAGAAAGAGAGCAAGACCAAGAGAGAGAGAGAGAGAGAGCGAGAGAAAGAGCGAGAGAGAAAGAGAGCAAGCCCCAAAGAGAGAGAAAGAGAGAGCGAAAGAGAGAGAAAGAGAACGAGACCTAAAGAGAGAGAAAGAGTTGGAAAAAAGGAATTTTGAGGAAGAGAGAGAGAGAGAGAACGCAAGACCCAAAAGAGAGAGAGAGAGAGAGAGAGAGAGAGAGAGAGAGAGAGAGAGAGAGTAAAACAAAGAAGGGATTTTGAGGAACAGACAAAGAAAGCAAGACCCAGAGAGAGAGAGAGAGAGAGAGAGAGAGAGAGAGAGAGGCAGAAAAAGAAGAGGAGATTTTGTTACACCCAGGACCCACTTATACATAAGTGGGTCTTGCTCCTCCTCAACAACTGGCCGTGATCTCTTCGAAAATAAAATCTCCGCCTGCGGAGATTAACACAGGTTAGTGTCAGCTCACTGCTCCCGGCAATTGGGAATCAATATGGCGTGCGCCGCCAATCAGCACATGTAAGAAAGAAACAAAACAGCCACTATTATAGCAAGCACAAAGTTTCAAACACACAAACCACCGGAGAGGAGGAGAACGAGCTGACTGACTAATACAGTATTTAACACTCCGGTTTTATCAATAATGATGTCAAATCAAACAATTAAATGGCAACAAGATGACACCTCCTCACCTGATAGAAAAATGTTTAATTACGTTAAAAAAATTTATTTAAATTCAAAGTCGAATCAATTCAAAACATATGAAATAGTCACACACTGAAACAATAATACTGTAACAGTTAATGTACAGAAATACAAGATCTCATACAAACCTGCAGGAGTACCTTCTGGAGGCTCTCAAACGCCTTTTGCGTGTCATTGGTCTAAAATGAAAACTAAACCTTCCAGGTGTATTTCAAGTTTCTTTCAAGATCAGTAAACAATTTTCAAGGTACTGGTATAGCATGCAACTATATAAACAATTGTATCTAGAATAATTTTTATTGATTGTAACTTTGGCTCAAATGTTACAGAATTCTGTAAATTAAAGGAGCAAATTAAAAACAATTGACCTTTATGAAAGAAAAAAAAAAATTTTGCATATTTAAAGCAACTAAGGAAACAACATTGAATTGCAGGATAGCCTGCTTACTTACGAATGTACAAGATGCTGAATATTTAAGTAGTCGAAAGGAATAGGATAGATAATTCAACCATTATTTGCAACTAACTTTCACATAATATTATTGGAGACAATATAAGACATAAAATAATAAGTAAAGCAAATTACAAGTAATAGAGCATAATGTAAAAAAAATATATATAAAACTTTTATTAAGCAATTAAAAATTTAAATCTTTGTATACAATTGTTCGCCTAATGGGGCAGAGTCGAATGTTCCATCGCCAAACCACGTTTGCTTTTTTTGATAAGAGTGCCAGTTTTTTTTTTTTTTTGTAGAAAGATAACAACAGCGCCCCTTTTATGCATCCGAAAGTATAGTGTTAGTGACATTTTTATCCACAACGTAGGCATCACCACGTTAAAGAAGCTTTCTTCCTCCTCGTGCTGTCTCCACGAAATCCATGATCAACTCAAGGGAGAGGAAATTTCAAATAGAAAAGAAAATTGTTTTCCTTGTTACCTGTAACGAAATTGCTAATTATCTGTTTAAGGTTAATGGTAATTATCTAGTTTACGACCCACCCAAGATTGTTTTGACTTCTTTTACATTCGTCCTCATATGTCTGTTTGGCATTTTGTCCTGTCGGAATCCTGGCCATCCGGCATCCTGTCCTCCATTCTTCTTCCTGTCCTCCATTCTTCTTCCTGTCCTCCATTCTTCTTCCTGTCCGTTCGCATTCATGTCCGTTCGGCTTCTTGGCTTCGGCCTCTTCTCTTTTTCTATTCAATTTTTTTTAAGGTTCGTGTAATTTTCATTTTTTTTTTCAAGATGTCAAGCTCATGATGAATTTTTCAAGATCTTGAAAAATTTTTCAAGCGCCTTCTCTTTTAGGAGGTTGCCGAGAGGATCAACGATGTCAGAAAAATTTCCACAATTCTACGGTAGTAACCCTGCCAAACCTAAGAGTTTCGTGACATCCCTCCGACATGTAGGGGTAGAAATGTTCTCAATAGCCTCCGCATTGGCCTGTTTGGGAGCTACCTTACCATTACCCGATGCATGACCTAAGTATATGCCTTCGCTTTTTCAAACCCACTCTTTCTTAGACTGACCACCTGACCAGCTTTCTTCAGAACTTCTAGCAAGACTTGAATACGTTTCAAGTGAGTCTCCCAGTCGTCACTATCAATAACAATAACAAGGAACTTGCCAATAACCTTTTAATAAAATGGAGATATTTATATCTTTGATTAGATTTCCTTCATACAAGTATTGATAAATGATAAAAACGATCACTATTATGATTTAAAAATGTTCTTGGAAAATGAAGAAGAAGAAGATTAAGCTTCCAATAGGAAAGAGTAGTAAATCGGGGCGTTAGGATTGTATCTCATAAAATGCTTATAATTTCGTTTTCTTTTGGTATAAAATATACATAAATGATATTTACAGTAATATATTATTTTATTATATAAAATGCTGATTTTGTAAGCGTAATATCGCAAAATAAGGTCATATTTATGTCAAATGTTCTAAATACAATACGCTGAACTAGCGCATTTGAATCTGTCGTATTTTGGCTCAAAAGAGACAGGATGATTTTGCGCTGTTTCCTTATAAAATCGATTAAAATAATATTATATATTAATAAAATGTTAAACAGCATAATATAATCTTTTTTATATAAAATATTCCGAAAAAATGTAAAATTGAGCTCGAATATTACGTAAAATGTTGAAAATTTTGGCTGTCGTAAATCGTTATATTGTATCTCAAAAAATGTCATTTAGTTTCGCTTTATTTTGATATAGAATCGATCAAAATAGTACATTATATATCAAAATAATATTTATAAATATTAAAATCATATCTGAAAATATTAAAATAATATTTATTATTTAAATATCCTGAATTAATGTTAATTTTACGTGAAATACTTGAGAAATAATACTAAAAAAAGGCGGAAAACGCCGCCATGTCTTCGTTAAGGCGCGAAAACCCGAAGACTCAGACGCCGGTTTGTTTACATTCCTCTCTGAAATGAGGTGAAGAGGGTGTCTTATGTCGACTTATTTCTCCGTAAATAAGCTGATAAAAGCTTATTTAAGCTTATAATGTACTTTCTTATACTTAATTATGCTTATATGTGCTTCGAAAAGAGGATTAATAAGTGTTTTAACGGCGTGGGAGGAGGTTAAATAGGCAACGGGTGAGTGGCTCTTGACGGTGTAGATGTGGCCCTGTATATTTTTATATATATATTTTATAGCTAAATATTTAATTGTATCCTCTAGGAACGATTTTTTATGTATTTCATAATTTGTTTTTGCTATTTTACACCATAATTATTCATCCAAACTTCATTAAATGTGGTTAAGGTAGGCCACTAATTTTTGGCACCCTCCTGTGGGGATATTGAATGCTTATGGGCAGGGAGGACCCTAAGGGGGTGGGGGACTGGTGGTCTAGGTTAGGTTAGGCAAAAGTAGGGGTAGCCGTTGCTGATTTTAATCCACTGCTACAGATAGGTAGCCTAGGCCAGTCTCTCTCTCTCTCTCTCTCTCTCTCTCTCTCTCTCTCTCTCTCTCTCTCTCTCTCTCTCTCTCTCTTGGCCAGGTCAGGGCACGGTGCCCTAAGTCAGCTTTGGAAGGTAATTTCTGGCTAGTTCAGAGTATGACAGTCTTGGGAAGGTTAGTTTTAGGTTATTTCAGTCAGGTCGTACCCTGAGCCCAAAAACAATGTGTAGGAACAGCGAGTTAGTTCCGTCAATCTGTTTTGGATGTCAGGTGTTTCCTGGGGAGGTCCGGAGGTTTTGTGGGGACTGGGGTGCAAAGCTTACTACAGTTAAGGGGTAGCCTAGGCCAGGTTGCACTGGCCTCTGAGCATAATTTTACTATTAATATACTTTATACTTTGTGCTCGTAGCCTAAGTCATATTTTTATCCTTAATATAAAAATCGTACTATAATCTAGGCTATCTGTCTTTTATGTTTCAAAATTCAGATCCAATATATAGCTGGAAAGGCTACCCCATAGTCGTAGTTTGCATTTCAGAATGAATGCAACCTAACCTGACCTAATTTGACCCAACCTAAGCTCAGATGCCATGCCCTTACCTGGCCAGGGAGGGGGCTTTGACCCCCAAGTAAGCCATGATTCCTGTAGCTGCTTATTACCCCATTCATTCATTCCCATGGGACAGGCACTAACCTCAGCCACTCTTGAGAGTGGGTGTTGTATTAAGATAAAATACATCCTTGTCAGAATCACAAGAATAGTCATTGGAAATTTATGGTTTGTGTAGCCCAGTCTGTATCCAATAATGGCACTGAATTATAAAGCTCTAGGAATCCACAATCTCTCAGTGATTCCAGTGACACTTGCAAAGGTGATCTGTTGCGCAGATAGGTTCATGGGCTAACCATTCCCATCTCACCACACTTTTGAAATCTGCGACATCCTAACTTATCCCGTGGAATGAAATGGAGTATGAGGTTGTTCCGACACAATATACACACCCTCGGTCCTTTACATTATGATTTACTTTCAGGCGTAGGCTGGAAACGGCCGTTAAACTCTTGAGCAAGGTGGTTAGGCAGTAACTACCGCCAGGTAGGCGGGGATACCAGCCTGCCCAGATGTAAACTTTCCAGTTTGCTTTCGGCCGTCATGCGTTGCTGACGTGTTTTCGTTCTCTCTGCCTGACTGTCGTTACGCTCTTATTATCCCGGTGGGATCTTTCTGTATTTTTGTTTATATATATGTGTGTTTTATATTTATTAATACAAACCCATGATTTGTGATAACCTTGCATAAGCCGTCATTCCCTGCTTGTGTCTTGGGTTTGACGGCCAAGGGCGTAACTGGAGTAGCGTAACCAAGTGGTAATGTTTCTCTTCCAGCAGCCCTTTATGTAAATACTGAAGGCGCCCCTGTACTTTCGGAGATATAGTTTGGGACATAATATCTTCACTCCCCTACATTCATCGGGACGTAAGAGTTCATTCCCTTCTTGGGCTTCCGCCCTCTGTGTATAAGGGGCATCACTAATTTCTTCCTACTTATGATGAGTGTTGCTCGCCGCCTGCACTTGGAGAATTACGGGCCGGGTGGGAGGTTCCGGGCGTCGTCGATAAGTTCCGCTTCCACGGCACCCTTGGTGGCCTCCCCTCGGTCCTTTTGTTTTCTCTTTCCGTAGGTTCTTCCTTCCCCCTTTAGTAGATCTCTCTCCTTCGCCCTCTTCAATCGCTCGTCGGGTGAAGACCAGGGGCGGGGAGCAATCGGGCGACCTTGTCTAGAGTACCTCCTCCCGCTGCGTAGCGGGAGGAGCCTCCCTCTACTAATCATCTTGCTTTTCTTTCAGGTTGACAGTGAGCATCGCAGACACAGCAGTAGTTGGCTGGATATATCAAAGAATATCTCGCATGGAGCAGTCCCGACATTCATTCAGTGTTACTTCGGGATCGACCACAAGTCCTGGTTAGATGACATATTTCCACGTCGGGATCGCTCTGACTCTGTTCCCGCCGATGTGGATCGATCGCTGTCATTGCTGGTTTTCATGTATGCTGTTGCAATGCCTCTTGTGTATCTGTGGTCCATCTGCTCCTGCTGTTTCCTGTGTTATGCTCTTGTCAACTCGACGACAGTCTCTGGGCTGCTCTTCCTGGTCTCCTGCTGCAGCCGCCCTGATTGTTCCTGTCGCTGCTGGTGACTTTCAAATGACATTTCTGTCCATTGCAGTAGCTCCTGCCTTCCGAACCGCTAACGTAGCTCCTGCATTGAATGTCCTGATCGTGCCCGCTACTTCTCCTAGTGGTCGTGCCCGAGGCCACTTCCGTTGTGTTCCTGCCAGCTGCCCTGGAGGTTACGATGTCGGCCATCCCGTAGAAGATGTTGGCGCGAAAGGGAAGGAAGTCGCCTTGTGGAAGTGACATTCCTGACCGTTGCAGTAGCTCCTGCCCTCCGAACCTGTGCTGTAGCTCCTGCATCAGCTGTCCTGATCATTCCTGCCGCTTCTGGTGGTCGTGCCCGGGGCCGCTTCCGTTGCGTTCCTGCCAGCTGCCCCAGAGGTTATGATGTCCGCCATCCTGTAGAAAATGTCGGCATAAAGATGGAGGAAGTGGTCCTGTTGAGGTGATGTTCCAGGCCGTTGCAGTAGCTCCTGCCTTCCCAACCGCTGCCGTAGCTCCTGCATTGGCTGCCCTGATCGTGCCTACTGCTTCTCTTGGTGGTGGTGTCCTGGCGGCGTCCGTTGTTGTCCTGCTGGACTACCCTGGAGATTACGATGTTTCGTGTCCACCATCCTGTAGAAGATGTCGGAGTGGAGGTGAAGGAAGCCGCCCTGTGGAAGTAGCCGCCGTCTTCTTCATCTTATCTTCGATTTCGTCTTCTGCTGCGTCTTCCCTTCCTCTCCCGAGGTCCAAGGGAGTCCCGAGAATCGGACAGACCTCCGTCGGCCAAAGGAGAAGAATGCTGCTTCTTCCCCTTGATGCCCTTGGATGTCTAGGGACTGCCTCCTTCCGAGGAGGCAGTGGGTCTCTCGTTGGCTCTTCCCAACCTTTGGATTAGGAAACCGATTCGCATAGCCGTGGTTTTTGTGTTTCGGAAGCCGCGGGTGCGCAGACCTCAGTTTGCGATCCCGTTCCCGAGTCTTAGAGGTTCCGCCTCTAAGATGGGGGCAGCTTCGGGCGCTCATTCGCAAGCCGCTCCGAGTGCTTGAGATTCTATGGAATATCGTGTATCCCGATCTGGTCTGGAGAGATTTTCCTGGGCCCAGTTCGGGAGCAGTGCGAGAGAAAGGGCTGAGGCACCCAGGTGTCTTGGTTCCTCTTCCTCCCAGCACCGAGTGTTTGCCAGTGCTTGTCGGGTTTCCAGCCTGGTGTCTCGATCCTGTCGGTTTGAACATCAGAAGAAGCAAGGAAGAGATTCACTTTGGGAGTCCTGCGGGACTTCTAAGGGACTGACTCTCTTCTGGGAGACAAGTTTCTCTCGTTGGCTCTTCCCACCCTCGGGCGGGAACCGATTCGCATTCTCCTGTGGGATCGTGCGTTTCGGGGGTCGCGAGAGCGCGCCCTCTCGAGGCCACACCCTCGTTGCCAGTCTTGGAAGTCTGCGTCTGAGACTGGTTCTGTGCTTGGCTCTTTCGATCTCTTAGGAAACAAAGCAGCCGCTCCCGATTTTCAGAAGTCATGAGCGCTCTCCTTACGAGGGGCACAGGACGAGAGAAAATGCCGAGACACCCAGGTGTCTAGTTGCCGGACACCCAATGTCTGGGTGCCGAGACGCCCGGGTGTCTGGGTGCCGAGACGCCAGGTGTCTCGATACTGCCTGCCAGCTGCTTCGGTTGCTCGGGCGGGCTTCATTCTTGTGTCTCGAACTTTAGGGTTCGAGCATGCAAGATAGCAGACACAGAATTCCCCTTTGAAATTTCTTCTCGAGGGGCCTCGGCCTCAAAGGAGTTTAGAGTTCGGGAAACTAGCAATTGTTCACAGCAGACGAGTCCGGCCTGCCCAGTTACAATTGCGTTCGTGCGATCGGCTCGGCTCGGCTTGGTCCCCGGTCGCACTTACGAGACTGGCTCGGCTCGACTCGGCTTGCCAGACTGGCTCGGCTCAGCTAGCCCCGCCTGCCTCCCAGTCCGCCACATACCAACCAGCTGGATCGCGTTCGCATGATCAGCTTGGCTCGGCTCGGCCCTACTCAGTTTTTTCCGATTCAGGTTCTTGGCTGTGTTCTAGTGAACTTTTTGCTTTTCCCAGGAAAGCGCTTTGCCACGGCACAAGTGCTCTTCTTCTCCCGTGTGGCAGTAATCTCCTTCGGTTGATTATTGCTCATGGTCCGCCTCTCCTGCTTATCTTACTGGCAGGACAGGTAGGGATACTCTTTTCTCCTCACCTGTTCTCTTCTCCTCTCAGTTGTTCCGAGAGGCGCGAGACGGACAGAGAGAGCTCCGACAAAATTTTCTTCGGAACTCGGCTGCCTGGTGTGCTTTGGGTATCAGTCCCCCGATTCCCTCGTATTATAACCAGGTAGCTGAGGAGGGTTTCATGGGATCTGTCAAGGTCTCCATCCAAGGGGAGAGGTACAGGAGTTTCACGCATCGGCAACAGCGAGGGTCTTCCTCTTCAAGTTATGATCGCCCCCGTGTTTTTGGATAACTCGAGGATACCCGGGACAGGACCGCGGCTCCCCCAATGAATAGCCTTCATCACTCGCAACCCTTGCAGTTCCCAAGGGGCCGAGAGTGTTGGGGACCGCTGCCGTCCTGGCTTTCGAGAACGTTCTCGACCTGATGAATTCTTTTCTTCGAAGGAGTTAATTCAGGTTGAGACACCAAGCTTCCACCCCTGCCTCGACAGAATATGAATTCTTCTTGCCTCGGAGGGTCTTGCTGACTGCAGTTTTTTGGGCAAATTCTGGTGCTAAGAAGAAGGACTTTGTTCCAGTTCAGATCTCCAGTTTCGTAAGTCCCGAGTTAGCTCGACCCTTGGCAACGAACCTTTACTTGGTTCTGCCTTTCTCTTTCAGAGATTTGCCAGGTACCTCGGTAATCAAGGTTCGCACCAGGGCACTGACTTGTCCTTTGGACAATGGCCAAGAACTTTGGGTCTTAATCATCTCAACTCGACCTTGAGTTCAAGCCAGCCCCCCTCAACTCCTTAGCTAAGAAGTCCTAGACTTCAGAAGAAGATTGCAACTGCTGATGCCTGGACAAAATGATACTTATCGAGTCTCTGGAACTGGCAGCGACATTGCTGAGACCTGGGAATGGATTCCTTCAGGAGAAGTATCTATTTCCCTTAGGTCTCTGCAATTCTTTCCATCGAACTTCCATCCCACCACCTCTCCCGTGCTCCTGATTCGGGAAGTGCCAGCCGGCTAGAGCTAATTGGCTCGGTACCCTGTCATCTTGCAGAAGCTTCCCCGTGGTGGAGAATGGAAGTCTGCTTCCTTTCCTCCGTTCTTTCCTCTTCGATGTATGAGGAAAGAATTAGGCTAATGCTTGATTGAAGGAACCTTCGAATAAGCTTGCATATTCCCCTCACATCTTGTGTCTACTTACAGATTCACAGATTGAGGAATAGGCGCCCACTGGTAAGACCTTGTCTTGAATTTGTGTGACCGAGACGATTAGTACCTTCCCATCACCGTCCTGGGCTCGGCAGCCTTTTGGCCGTCCGAGAATTCAGGATGGGTTTTGCGGCACTCACTGGTTTCGTTGAACAACAAAACCACAGTAGTGGCATTTGTCGACAAACAAGAGGCAATCGTTTTTTCCTCCTGTTTTCATCTCGACATTTGCAGGTACTCGAGTGTTGTTCTGTTGCACACTCGACAGCTCAGTTAGCCAGATGCATTCCTGGTGGGGATGTATTGGTAAGCAAGCCTGGCCTCAGGTTTGAGTGATCGGGACAGAACATGCTGCTCACTCTTTCTTCACGAAGATTCATGCAGAGACTGCTCGACTGAGAAATCCCTACCGTCCTTCTGTTGCCTCCCTGCACACAAGTCGGTAGTTTTTTCTCGCTCCTTCATACCAGACCAGGGGCCGCTCTGTTGAGGCATGCTGTCTTTTTGGTGAAAACTCGATATCGACGTTTTTTCCTCTGTATTTGTCCGTTTCGCTAGGGGTTCACGAACATTGCTCACCCCGAGTTACAGACAGATACTTGAAGACTTCGCCTTCATCTGACCTGATTGCCGAGGCATCGAGAAAAATTCTGCTTCACCCAACCTCCTGTAGCAGCTACACAAGAAGCGGTTCTTGAGGCAGTACATCCCTGTGTGTTCAGGACTGGGAGATTTTCCAGCTTTCCTTGCAAGCACAGGCTTTTTCGTCGAGCGGCAACGGATTTAGCTGGATATCCCTTGAAGTCCTCTGCAACATTGTCCCAGGGACTGGATCCATCTTCGCTGGTGGTGTCGTTGTCGGAACTTCTTGTCGGGTCAGAGTTGCTCGTCAAGTCTGTTCTTCCTCGTCTTCTCCGCCGAGGGTTGCTTCTCTCCCTTTCATTTGTGAAGAACGTAGGCCCTTGTGACCTAGTCTTCTATCTGAAGTAGCCTTCGTCTCCTCAGTCGAGAGTTAGCTATGGACAAGAAGCTTCTTCAGTCGTGCTGTCGCAGGGAACTGTTTCCTGGGTGGCATGCGACTCTCGTTTAGGATTCCTGTCCGTGGTCTGCACACGCCCTACGAGAGTTGTCGGATAGAGATATGCCTTCTTAGGACCATCTCTCATCTTACCCTGGCCTTGGCGTAGAAGATGGAAGAACAGGGATGGGGATCATACCTCGACTCCTTCTTGGATGTCGTAGGTGGACTCCAAATCCATTGGCATCGACTGTCGGGTTCGAGTCCTTCTTGTTCCACTCCTCCTTGGACTTTGTGTCGATGATCCAGATCATTCGTTACTTTGTCCTATTGGGAGCTGTGGTACTTTCCGAAAGGTTTGACATTCCTAACCTGGATGTCGTCAGCGTTTTCACTAGTACTGTCTCTCTCAAGGAAGAAGTGTCTAAGGACACATCTTCCTCCTGACTTCGTGAAGCGATCAAAGGAGGTACTTGGCAGCTGACAACGACGATACCGGTACCTTTCACCCGAGGGCGCACAAAGTTGATGGCTTGGTCCATCCCTCGCATTCCGGAAGTTTCTGTCGGTCTGGAAGTAAGACGTGGTCTCTTAGACCACACTCTTGTCTTCTTCCTTCGGTCTTGCCCACAGGCCCTTGGAACCCTTTTTCCTTGGCTCTGTGGTGGCTGCTCAACAAGTTGTGTTGTCTTACCCGGCTCCTTCAAGAGGACGAGTAGCATCTCGCCTAAGGCATTGGTTCTGGAAGTGAGAAGGATTCCTAGAGTGACTGGCCTCTCTTCCTCCTCCTTCCCCGTCCTCCAACTGCTCCTCCTTAGGGATGAGAATAGGACTCGAACCAATTGTTGCTGGAACTGGCACTGATGCGGTAAGACTACACATCGAGCACCCGTTCTATTTTTCTTATAGAATCATAGAAGCAATTCCGCTCCTTCCTCTAGCAAGGGGAGGAAGGAGAGAATGGCAATAAGGGAACCCTATCTCAGCTTTCCCTTACTGCCTCCGACTCTAGATCCTTCCAGCCTATTTCGTAGGAGTTACGTTTCCTCACTCATGCGAAAATGTCCAGTATCTGACATTTGATCTTGCAGTTCCTACACTCCAATCAATATGTCAGAGGCATGGTACTCCTCCTCACTCTTTTGACCAGGAGTAACCCAGGTGTGCAGAACTCCAGTCAGTTCAGGAGACTCACTCAGATTCCTCCCTCCAACCAGTGAGTCTTCCTAATGTAAAGGACCGAGGGTTTGTATATTGTGTCGGAACAAATTGTAGAGGGATGAATAAATTTGTTTTTATTTAGCATTTCCCAACGTTTCGTGAGAGAGAGAGAGAGAGAGAGAGAGAGAGAGAGAGAGAGAGAGAACTGGAATGTAATTGTCGTTAGTGAGTGCAAAGTTGTTGGAAGAGGGATGAGGTCGTTAGTTTTTGTTTACAGCGCTGTCTGTCTGTGGAATATATGTGAGGATTTTTCGGTTTTGGAGGCAGTCTTGAGTCAGAGCTAGTGCTAGTCAGTCGTTTTTTGGTCTTAAACAGTTTGTTTGTGTCCTGATTCAGAGTTGTTGTTTTTCCGTGTTGTTCTTGTTGCTGTATGTTCGTGAGTCGTGTGTTTTTCTGTTTTGGTTTGGTTTGTGTGGTTCTGTGTGCTGTGTTGGCGACCGTGGACGCCTTACTCCATCTTCCAGCAACCGAGGACCAGGGTGAGTGTTGTGTACTGTTTTTTTGTGGTTTTGAATTCCGCCACATAATATTTGGCGCCCAACGTGGGGCAGCTGGTGGGGCAGCTGCAATTGAGATTAGTGGCTAGTAGTGTGACTGGAGGGAATGGAAGAGGAACTGGGGAGGTTGAGAGAGGAGTTGCGGCTGGCAAGAGAGGAGAATGAGAGGCTGAGGGGTGAGAATGAGGAGTTGAGGAGTCAGTTGGAGGAGATGGGGGGAATGCTAAGGAGTGCAAAAGAAGAAATGAAAGGGGAGATGAAAGAGTCAGAAGAGAGGATGGATAAAAAGTTGGAGGGAATGATGAAAGGTGTGGAAGAAATGGTGAAAGGTATGTTCAAGGGTGTTTTTGGAGAAGGGGCTGTTGGAGGCAGGTTCTCTGGAACGTGTGAAGGGGCAAGAGAGAAAGAAAAGGAGGAAGAAGTGAATGGGCGTGAGTGATGAAAGTGATATGGGAATAGGAAGTAAGAAACGAGGGAATGAGAGGCAGGGTAAGGAAAAGGGAATGAAAAGCAAGGGAAGGAACAGAGGGAAAGTAAGGATAAGTCAGGGGAAGAAAAAGGGAAGAAGGGAAAGGGAAAGGAAACTGGTAAGAAGGGTAAGGAAGTGGGAAAGGCAGGAAAGAAGGGAGAGGGTGAAGGCAGTAGTGATAGTGAGGTGGATGGAGGTGAGTGGATAAAAGTGGATAAAAATGGGGGGAAGAAGAGTGTAATGAGTAAGATGAATGTAAGTGCAGAAGTGGACTCTTTGTATTCGGAAGAGGGTATGAAAGGACAGAGTGAAAGTAGCGAAAGTGGGAGTGAAAGTGAGAAAGAAGTGAGAAAGGCTATGTATGTGAGGGAGGTACCCGGTGTGAAAAGTATAATGAGTATGGAAGTAGGGATGTGCATGATTTCTTTAGGGAGTATGAAAGGTTTTGTCAGGATAAGTATGGGGAAAGTAAGAGAGTGTGGGCACGAGAATTAGGAGAATATTTGACTGGGTTTTTGCTTGATATGTGTAGGGTTATTATGAGTGTGGGGATGTTGAGTATGACAAGGTGAAAGCTAGACTAGTTGAGCAAGCGAGGCGTATGAAAGCGAGTGTTAAGTATAAGAGGAAGAATGAATTTGATGAGGCAAGAATGAAAGCTGGGGAAACCTTGTCACTGTATGCTTGTAGGCTGGAGACGTTGGCAAGGAAGAAGTTTGGGGATGATGGGATAGATGAATGTAAGGAGTTAGTACGGAAGTTGTTAGGGACAGTGCCAGATGGAGTTAGAGAATTTGTGAACTTGAAGCGGAAGGAGAAGAAAAGATGGACGAATGAAAGGTTGACTTGGGGAGAAATTTTGGAAATTGTAGAAGATTATGAGCTTGACAGGGTTATAAAAGAGAGCAGAAGTGTAAGTGTAAGGGCTGGGGTAGATGAGAGAGTACCAGAGTTTGGAAGCTTTAGGGATGCAGTGTTGAGGGGCCCAATGAGAATGGCCGATAGTGTAATAGATAGGAGTGTAAGAGCAAGTAATGTGGAGGTGCCAGTGAGGATGAATGGTGGGTTTGTAAGGGAACAACGGGTTGGACGGGTTAGGGATAGTAGTGTACAAAGGGGAAGGTCGGTGAGTGGAAGTCGAGCGAAGTGTTTTAGATGTGGAAAGGAAGGACATACAAAGAATGAGTGTAGGTGGGCTTTAGGAGCGTGTTTGGTGTGGGCAATCGGGACATTTGGTAAGGGAGTGTACGAAAGATAGGGGGGTTAAATGCTACAGGTGCGGACAGGTGGGTCATATTGCTAATGGTTGTAGGGGTACCTGAGTGAATGTAATATGTGGCAACTGTGGTAAGAATGGGCATTATGCAAGAATGTGTTCAGAACCGAGAGCGAAGTGTGACGAATGTGGAATGGAAGGGCATGTATCAAGTGTATGTAGACGAAAGAGGGTGACTGTGACAGTGAATTCGGGAAACTGAGTGTGAAGGGGTTCAAATGGGTGGATCCTCCAGGATGCAAGCGGTGCGTGTGATGCATGTACGTGAGGGGTTGTTGCATGAGGAGGTTTTGCTGGAAAGACTGACGAGTGCATGAGTGTGCAAGTGTGTTGTAAGGGAGTAAGATTGATTGCCTTAGTAGATACTGGGTGTAGTATGAATGTCATATTTAAGAATGGATGTGAGAAATTGAGGAATACGTGTGAGATTAGGAACTGTCAGGGGGAAGTAAGAGGGATTGGAAATTTAGGGGTAGCAGTGGTTGGAAGAGTGTGTGAACGGTTAGAAATTGGGGGTGTAGTGATGGATGAAAGTGATTTTTGTGTGATTGAGAGTAATTGAATGATAAATATGATATTTTATTGGGATGTGAGTTTTTGAAAAAATGGGGGATGGTGGTCCGTCCTAGTATGAATGTAATTGAATTATGTATGAAAGGGGATGTGCTTGGGGATTTGTATTTGGGGAAGGATGGTAGGGTTGAGCAAAAATTGTGGAAGAGAGTGCCTGTAATTGTGACAGAGAGGGTAAAAGTGCCACATGAGATTGGAGAAGTTGTGAGTGTGAAAGTGGCATGGCCGGATAGCTCGGGATAGCCAATAATGATAGGTGTGAGTATGTGGTTGAGGGAATAGACATAAATAAATTAGTCAGGGCAAATGTGTGTGTATATGATGGGGTTTTGAACATGGGAGATCCGAGGGTATATATAACGTCATTGCCGAGTGTCAGGAAGAAGCGAGTCCGAGGAATATGTGAGGGAGATTGCGTGGGAATATTACGTACACGTTGGTGAATGTGGATGATGAGAGGTACGTGAAGGTACGGCAGGTGATGACAGGTGATTTGCAAGGAGCTAATGATTGGACGTATGAGGAGTTGAAAGAAAGAGTAAAGGTAGATGAAAATGTAAGTGATAACGTAAGAGAACGATTGAGGAGAATGTTGTGGGATAGGCAGGGGCATTGAGTCGTGGTGACGAGGATTTTGGGGATCGAAGCTTCCGGAATTTAAAATAGTTCTGGAAGACGACACCCCCATATATCAGCGTCCCCGACATTTTTCTCCGTCTATCAATCGTGAGATAGAGGAGCAGTGTGAGGAGCTTGAGAGGGTGGGAGTGATTGAAAGGAGTACGAGCACCTGGAATAGCCCCATTGTATTGGTACATAAGCCAGATGGAAGTTTGCGAATGTGTGTGAATTATCGGAAGGTGAATGAAGTAACTGTGAAAGAGCGATTCCCGATGAATGTGGTGCCTGATTGTGTGTACAAGATGAATGGAATGAAAGTGTTTACAAAATTAGATCTGGTAAGGGGCTATTACCAGATGCCTCTGGAGGAAGGGAGCAGGCATATTACAGCCTTTTCTAGTGGTTCCTGCCACTACCAGTTCCGAAGATTAAGTTTCGGACTGGCTAATGCGCCTGCTGCCTTCCAAAGGGCAATGAATGTGGTTCTGGCTGGGTTTGATCGCAAGAAGGTAACTGTTTTTATAGATGATATTTTGATTGCGAGTGAGACTGTAGAAGAGAATATGGAACTGCTTGAACGAGTGTTAGAGAGGTTGGAAGAAGTAGGAATAAAAGTAAAACTTGGAAAGTGTGCTTGGTTGGCTGGGGAGGTGGAATTCATAGGGCATATGGTGAGTGGAAGAGGTGTAAGGAAGAGTGATAGGTTCGTGAATAAGGTAAGGGAATTTCCACGTCCCCGGACCGTGCGTGAGTTGAAAGGAATTTTAGGTTTAATTGAGTTTGGAAGGAAGTTTATAAAAGATTGTTCAGGGATCGGGAAACCACTTACTGAATGGACGGGGAAGAGAAATTGTGTAAGATTGAAATGGGATGAGCGAATGATTGAAGCGTTCGAGAGATTGAAAGAGGAGGCTGCAAGAGACGTGACGTTGGCTTTCCCGGACTATAGTGAGAATGTGAATAAACTAGAACTGTATACGGATGCAAGTAAATATAGTATGGGAGGATGCTTGGTACAAATGCAGAAGGCGAATGGGGGAGAACAATTGAGAGTAATTGCGTATGTGAGCAAGGCGTTTGGAAGGGCAGAGTTGAAATATTCGGTGATTGAAAAGGAATTGGCTGCTATAAGGTTTTGTGTGAAAGCGTTGAAAGTATTTTTGTATGGGGTAGATTTTGTGATACGGACGGACCATCGACCGCTAATATATATGGTTAAAAAGGAGAGTGTGAATGCTAGAATTGCGAGAACGATAGAGGATTTGAATGAGTTTAGTTTTAAGGTAGAGTATGTACAAGGTAGACAGAATATTGTTGCAGATGCTATGTCGCGTATGTGGACTGAACGAGATGATAGGGTTAGGAGCGACTGGGACCCGGACCAAGTACCTGTAGGATTTGTGGTAAAGCAACAGTATGTAGGGGAGAATCGAGTGTGGGAATGTCTGTTTGGGGGGTTGAGTAATTTGGAAACAAATGGGTTGATTGACGGAGTACCTGCAAGCATGAATGAGTTACGTGAAAAGGTGATGAATGAGATGCCGGAAGGAGGAGTGCACGAGGAAGGAAGGGAATTAGATGAGGAGGAAAAGTTAGTGAAAGTGTTGTTGGTAGTGGCTGAAATGTTTAAAATTACAGTACGATTGTTCTTTGGATGGAATAGGCCGGTGGAGTATAAAGGAAGGGTGAATGAAAATGGTATGAATGTGATTTTAAATGTTCACTGTGGAAAGGATACTTGTAGCTGGCTGGTTAAGAAAGGTGATTGTGGGGAAAATGAGGGAATAAGGGGTAGGGTTGAGGATATCGTTGAAGATGAATGCGATGAGGATGGTTGTGAGGAAGCTAAGCAGGTGAATGTAGCCGTGAGAACGTGTATGCATGAAGCGAAAGGTAAATTAGTAACGAATGTAGTGGTGAATCAGAATGAATATTGTAGTTTGGTAGACACGGGAGTACAAGTGTCGTTAGTGAGTAGTACAGTAGTTAGTGAATTGGAAAGGTGCGATTGGGATATAAAAAGAAAATCAACGAGTGTAAGGATACATGGTTTGGGACAAGGGAGTGTGTTAGTATGGGAGGAGGTACAATTAAAAATTCAGTTAGGGGGATTTGAAATAATACATAATTTTGTAGTCATGGATGAGAATGATATGCCAACATGTTTTTATTAGGAATTGATTTTATGAGAATGCATGATATAAGTGTGGATGTCGGGAGGGGAATTTTAGGAAAGGGCGGCAGGGAAATAACGAAGGTTAAAGGAGGGGATGTGTCTAAAACTAGTTTTGTAGGTATGGTAGATATTGCAAGGAGTGAAAATGATTTGTTGAGTGAAGAGGAAATTAAGCAGATGCAAAATCAGTGCATGAAAATAAATATGTTAAGAGAGTGTGTGTTAGGGGGTGTAAGAGTAGGAAGTTGGCCGTCTGAGTTAGAAGTGTATAAGCGAAGTGCTAAGAGATTTGTTGTATGTAAAGGTATAGTTTATTTTTTGCATCAGGAAGGAATATGGGATGGGGAAGTGTATGTGCCAGTATTTTCGGAAGACGCAGCCGTGGGTATGTGTTTATTGGTGCATAATAGGTTTGGGCATCTGGGGAAAAATAAATTATGGGAATGTATGAGAGAGAGATTGTATGTGCCTGGATTGAGTAAAATTTGTGCGGAATCTGAGAGAGAATGACTGTCAGAAGATGTAAGTATCAAATGTTGCGAATCCACCTGAAGATTGCAGATGAAAGAGTTATTTGAGATGGTTGTGAATGATTGTGTGTCGTTGCCTGTGACTGCAAAAGAGGACATCTGGGAATGGTTGTAATGGTAGATCATTTGAGCAGTTTCCATATGCAGGCGATTCGGAACAAAAAGAGTGAGATTTGAATGCAGAATGGTGGGTCAAGTGATATTGGTTGGTGTGAAATGCTAAAATGGGAGTGACAATGGGGATGAATTTAAATTTGTTTTGCGTGATTGGGGCATAGAACATGTTTACAGAGGAGAGATGCCCAGTGAGAATGGAGAGAGAGAACGAAGAGAGTGAGAACGTTGAGAGAGATATTAGAGAGATGATGAGTGAATGTGATAATGATTGGGATGTAAACGTTGGGCGTGCGTTGTGGGTATACAACGCCAGAGGGATAAGGTATTGGTATGTTTGTGTAAATATGTGTTAAATTTTGAAAAGATAGTGAGACATGAGATTGGGATATCTGAGAATGATAGGGAGGTATGGAAGTCTTGAGTCAGAGGTTTGAAAGTTACAAGGCTAGTCAGAAAGTTTTGAAAGTCTTAATCGAGAAATTTTTGAATGTCCTGAGTTCGTGAAAATTTGAGGGTCCGTATGAGGTGTTGGAAGTTGGTCCCTTGTGGGCTTATGTTATGTTGTAGGGGAAGTATGTGTAGATTTAGTGTTTTGGTTTTGGTTTGTGTGGATGGAAGGATGTGCTGAATATGTGAGAGAGAATGGGGTGTATAAATGGTTGAAATCGAATGTGTGGGTGAACCCAGAGCTTGTGTTGGTGTACTGTTTTTGTGGTTTTGGAGTATTCCACAAAATAACAATTTTAAAGTAAATTGTATTTTTCCTGTGTGATACAAACCGAGGTCCTTTGACGTTTACGGACCTCATGTATGGACCCCTCAATCTGAACCTGGTTTGAAAAAAGCAAACTGAATGTTTACATCCGGGCAGTGGCGTTGGTATATGCCTACCTGGTGTAAGTTACTGCCTAACCAGTTGCTCAAGAGTTTAATGGCTGTTTCCAGCCTACGCCTGAAAGTAATTCCTAATGTCAAGGACCTTATGGGTTTGTTCCGGGGAAAAAATACAATTTACTTTAAAAATTGTTATTTTAGGCCAAAGGCCAAGCACTGGGACCAGTGAGGTCATTCAATGCTTTGATGAATGAACATGATTTTGAAACAAAAAATATTCATTTATACTGGAACACACACACACAGTTATTTACTTTTACACATTTCATGGTATTTGCAGTATTAAAAAAATGCTTAATGAGTTAAAACAGAAAGCCACATATAATATTTCATCAATTTGTACTTTTTAAAAGCTTCATAAATAATAAAATTATGTAAATGATATAATTTTTTGAAAAATATAAAATTGCACAAATATGTATCTTTTAAAACTTCATTTTAAATTTAAACATTGCAATTCTTGTCCAAAATTTCACAAATTTTTTTTTCCCTTGCAGTGATGTCATGCATGGCTCTTATGATGGTTTGAAATTCACAAAATCCACTAGCATGTGCTCCACTGTCAGACAGGACCACAATGGACACACACAGGTAGTGGTTTTACTTTTCTCCAATAAAAATTATGATTCAAGTTTGTCCCTCCATCTTCAACAAGAGAGGAAGACAAATATCAGTTTTTCATAGCCTCAGATTATGTTGTTAGATGAAGGCCAAGGCTGGATATTTGAAAATATTTTTTATATTCTATTATTCAGGAGTGAGGGAGAGGCCCACTTACAGAAGTCTTGCCTACAATTTTTCTTATGTACATTACTGATGTATGGTGGGTTTCATGTCTTTTTAGTCAGAGCACAAAGGCACTTTCATTTTGATAATATGACAGTGTTTTTCCAGCAATGCCAACGTGAGCTGGTACCAACAAAACTGAGTTACCATTTACTCAGAGGCCAGGAAAATACCAGTTTATTTTTTTAGTTAAAATTCGACTACAGATATGGCTGTCATTATTAGAATATTTTAGTTGCATCAGTGAATTTTACTAGATATTGCAATACACCCTGAACACCTTGAATTAGCCCTTAATCCCAGCAACCGAACAACTCTCAACTACCCATCCCACTTTAGTGGGAATTTTAACAGCCAGTGTTACCAACGCTGCAGGTAAAATCTAGTCACTTGAGCTACCATAACAAACGGTTGGCAACGCTGACACAGGTTTGCGCCGACACGCCCCATTTTCGTCAATCGCTTTTTGTTCGTGCTGCTGGAAGGTTGTTTCCTTCTGCAGTGCGAGGTTTTAATCCTATTGCCTGACTTCTCTTTGTATTTTGGACTTGTGGTGAAGACCTGGATTGTATTTAACGGTTTTTCTCCTGGATTTTCTGGATTTCTTCAACGTGGAACGCCTTTTGGATTTGGAATCGCTGGTTCCCGGTCTCGATTGTGCGTCACGGACTCTTCACCTTCTACTACTGTGCCATCGGCTTCGACGTCGGCTTCAACGTCGGCCTCGACTGCCTATGACGGTGGACGCTGGCGCTCATCGCTTCTTCTTCCTGCAATGATGGATGAGTACCTTGAGACACGATAGACATTCTGTCAGGTATGTAGGAAGGTTAAATGTGATGTCCAGACTCATTGCGATGAATGTTCCCATTGGAATGCACAAGAGAAGGATGATTACAAGAGGCAGAACATCGAAAGTCTTTGGCTAGTAAGATGCGGCAGACACCGGTCAGATTCTCGTTGCCTCAAGTGTCTCAGACTTCTGCTACAGATCAGTTGATGGATTTAGCGAGTTCAATGGTAGTCAAACAGATAGAGGATTGGATTGCAATTAGTAAGGAAAATTCAATAGCTAGTCTTCTTCAACATTTCTCAGATAGGGATAATAGCAGTATTAGGATGTCTAATTCTTCTTCCTTTTCAGCTCCCCTGCCTGTTCCAGAACCAGCCCTAACGGGTGCTGAGGGTAATGGCAGAACCGCAAGCCTCCGAGTGGGTAGGGTCTGCCTCGGCGCGGAGCAGGCAGTGAAGGATTTCCCCTCCCTACCCAACCCCCTTGTAATATTGATAAATTTAATGTTGATAATGTTAGGATCAAGATCTAGGTTTGATAAAAGAGGATAGGTTTGGGTTTGGTAGTGAGGAGGTTTTAATGGTGCAGTGTCGTTCTCCTGAACGGGTTCCGGTTTCAGGTTCGAGTGGTTTTTGTGCTCTGACAAGAGTTTCTCCATCTCTTCTTTCGATCTGGCTCAGTCTCAAGTCAATGTTTCAGTTACGGTGGGGTAGAATCCACCTGCTTTCGCTTCTAACTCACTTCCTGCTGTTTTCCAAATCTCCTACTGTAGTTTCCCCTTCCCTGTATTTTCTACTCCTCCATCTAGTGAGGCGGATTATGGTGTGTCCTTTCGGCTTCTAAAGTAATTTGCGGGACCTGCAATCGGATGTGGCTGTTTATAAGACGGATGGCGGGGTTTTTCAACAGTTATAGACCTATGGTGAGAGGTTATATTTTTTCTCGAATGTTTTCTCTAACTTTAGAGAGTATGTGACACAGTAGTGTCCAGAATTCATGTCGGATATGTTTTCAGGATTATTGAGGGGGGCCAGATTCGGTGTACCTTCTTTCCTTTTTGTTCTAAGTTTTCTTCTTCGTTATCTGTCGCTTCATCTTCTGCTCCCACATTCTCTGTTACTCCCTTTTCAGTCTCCTCTTCGGCCCTTTCTTCTTCTGCTCCGGTCTTTCCTGCAGCTTCTGCATCTTCCGTTTTCCCACCTTCGATTTTGGTTTTCCTCCCCTCAGGTAACTTTTTTTATGTGTCTGCTATTCCTATGCCTCCAGCCTTTTCCTTCCTTAGTACAGTCTTCTCCGGTAGGAGGAGCTTCCGGACAGGCAAAAACCCTGTTTCGGCAGATTTTGGCCGCAGGGGTCTCTTGTTCCAGCCCTTTGGGTATGCGCAACTCCTTGCTTCCGCTTCATGCGGCTGTTTCAATAGTATCAGGTATTTTACAGGGTTTTCTCGTCGATTCCAGTTCGGGTTTGCGCTCTGCAGTTTTGGCAGAGTGTGCAGTACCTTCTTCAAGTGGTCTGCGGCTTTCATCGCCTGCATTTTCCGTGGCGGTAATTCAGGCTAGCTTCTACCTCTTTCATTCTCCCTCCTTTATCTTCTTCCATCCCTCTGCAGCGGTTTCGTTTGCGCATCCTCCCCCAAGATTTAACAATGTTGGTTTGGCTACTCTCACTCGTCTTCCCCTTGGTAATAATGGGGAATCAGCTCTGGGTTTTTATCGGTTCAGCCTTCTCTTCCCGGCGGGTCCAACAATGCGGATTCAGCTCCAGGTACCCGATTAGGTGCAGGTGCGCAGCATTCTGGTTAGGTTGGTCCGATTGCGGACTCTTCATCATTGTCCGGGGCTTCATCCAGTGCCTCCTCCTTTGTCGGTCTTTGACCGCTCGGACATTGCGGAACAGGATTCTTATCCGTAGGTGCAGGAGATTCTGGCAGACTTAGAATGTCCTCTTGCCAGCAGTACAATTACGGACACAGGCTTGAGTATGTTACTTCTTTGTACCCTCAAGCAAGAGCTCTGGACCTCCCGATTTTGAGGTTTTTTATGACACTAAACCAGCTCCTGCCTCTTTTCCGTGTTGGCTGGTTTGGTTCGATTGGGTTAGCCAGACTTTGGAGGAGGCGGACGTTCGCTTAGCATCGGTAGTTGCTTCTAATAGACAACACTCTTCTCTTCTCTCTCCGAGTAGGACGACTTACGCAGTTCGAGGTAATCCTTCAGCAGGTGTCAGGTTGTCCTTCAACGAATCGGTTGAGGCATTCCTGTTTAAGTCTACGGCATCATTTCGGCTCGTAGAGACTTCTCTTAGGGAAGCAGGTGCTTGGGGGTATGTGTTGCGCAATCAGACTGAGGCTCTTGCACATTCTTTCTGGATGCGGTCTGTTATTGTAATGCGGGTTCTAAAGAGTGACGGCTATGTCCCTTCGGATCCATGGCTGTTGGCAGCCAAATAAATTTATCTCGAGGGGTCTGGCTCACCAATAAAAAGCTTTGGCTTCTGTTCTACGACGTCTTGGAGCAGGAAAGTCGAAATTTCTATCTTGGTCATCTTCCCCCTCAGTATCTGGACATTCATAAGAGGGATTGCTTAGAACACCGTTAGCCTTAGCTAATCCTTGTTCAAGGATGATGACGTAGCCAGGATGATGAACATGGTTTCTTCTAGCCCATGTCTCCGGTGTCGGCAATTATGCATCGTCGAGGATACATTGTTGAAGTATCTAGACGATACAGTGTTGAAGTATCTACTGTAGACGATACAGTGTTTTGAAGTATCTAGACGATACAGAGTGTTGAAGTATCTAGACGATACAGAGTGTTGAAGTATCTAGAACGATACAGAGTGTTGAATTATCTTGTAGACGATACAGTGTTTTGAAGTATCTAGACGATACAGAGTGTTGAATATCTAGACGATTTATTAGGCGATGAGAGTGTTGAAGACTCTCCAGACGAAACAGAGTGTTGAAGTATCTGAGCGATACAGTCCTGTTGAAGTATCTCACTAATGGATCGTTTAACTGGCCTCCTTAGAGGAGCTAGTAAGAGCAAGGAAAATTCTATGGAATTTCTTTTTCTTAACATATTCAGGTAAGCAGATTCTCTCTCTTCCTCTGAGGGTTTTCACAACCCTAGAGAGAGTCCAATCGGTCCTTCACAGATAGAAGGGTTTGTCCAGCAGGGAATGGCTTACCAGCTCGGAGAAGCCTCTTAGGGAGATCTCTCTCTCTCTCTCTCTCTCTCTCTCTCTCTCTCTCTCTCTCTCTCTCTCTCTCTTTTAATTCCAGGGTCTCGTGTCCGGACGCTCTCTTCAGGTATGTCTCAGGAATCTCTGGGACTTCCACAATGAGAACGCTGTTATAGTCGGGAGCGATTCTTGCTTGTTGGATCTTTTGTGGTAGTCAGAAATGTATCTGACGGGAAAGGTCTATCGACTCCCCTCTTCCTGACGTTCATCTGTACACAGATGTCTCAGATCAAGGTTGGGAAACAAGCTTGAAGGAAACCAGGCCTCGGAACGAGAGTAGTCAATAAATCTTCGGGAAAATCAATGCTGTAAAGGAAGCCCTCAGTTGTTCTCAGTCTTAGTGCGCCACAGAGTAGTGGTTATGTTTAGCAACAGCATAATTGCTGTGTCGTATCTGAAGAATTCAGAGGGGAACAGGCTCAACAGAGCAATACTATACTTTAGCACATAGTCCTGAGAGAGTGCGAAGAACAAAAGTGTCTCTTCTTCCCCAATTTATATCGGGAGTCTCAAAGTACGGCCAGATTCGCTAGGTCGCTCTCGTTCAGGTGTTGGGGGGAAGAGTGGACTTTGACTCTGGAAGTAATATGTCAGGTTCTCCGGAAGTGACCAGCAACTGTCGACTTATTCGCGACATGATTAAACCATCATCTTCCGGATTATTTCTCTCTAATGGTGTCCCCATTTCAATAGTCAACAAGGTGACGTTACAAGTTGGAATCACATGCAAGTGTACGCCTTTCCTCCATCCGGTCTCATTAATCAGGTAATAGGGAAATTGCGGGAGAGTGGCAAGACGACCTTAACTCTAATAGCTCCCTGCTCGCCATAACACGCTTGGTTTCCAGAACTCCTAGAGCTCCCTACGGAAGTTCCGTTGTCCCTACCAATGCAAAACTACTACTTCTCAGACGACCGCAATCTTTCTATTATTATCCAAACCCTTGCTTGCTGGACCCAGTTGCAGGGCAACTGTAGAGAGAGCCGCTAAACAGTCCGGACTCCCTAAAACTGTGCCTAAATAGTTTTCTTTTAGATTAAGTCAACCCGTAAGCCTTACCAGGTTCAGCTAGAAAGGGTATAGAAGTTAGTGTTGTAAGGAAGGTCATTCCATCTCTAAACCTTCCATAGCCAAAATAGCGGATTTTCCTTTATTCCTCTGGAAAATCAAATGTGTTATATATATTATTATATTGCTAACTACTGCTCAACGATTAGCATATTTAGTTTCCACATTCCTGAAGTTTCAGTAGTAAGATAATCGATGATTAAGTTCTTCATTAAGATTGAACATCCTGTTTTGCTTGATGATTTCGGAGAGTGGGACTTATTGGAAATATTTCACTATTTATCTTGCTTTCCCTGCCTTTTAACCTATTGAAACTATAACGTTAAGACACTGAGAAGTTGCCTTTTCTTATGGCTTTAGCTTCAGCTAAAGGGTTGGGTGAGCTTCAGGCAGTTTCTAGGTTAAAAAAAGAATGATACATATTTGTCTGTCTTCCAGAATTTTTGGCGATAAGACAGAGTCGGAGGTTAAAACTCTGCCTCATTCGTTTAAAGTTCTTTATCTGCAAGTGTTCATTACTGGTGATCCAGCGGAGATACCTTTTATGTCCGTGGGAGCATTAAAGTCTATTTATCAAGGGTTGCTGAAAACTCCTTCCGCAAGAAACATTTGTGTCTTCGTCTCAAACAGAATGTGATTGATTTTACTTCGGAGGGCTTCTCAGGTTAATCGTCTTCAGCTCTGTATTTTCCCGACCACACAGTATTCGGAGTATGTCCAATTCATCTTCCTTTTCCCAGGAATTATTTACTGCCGTCTATTTTGGAAGCAGCTACTTGGAAGTCCGTCTCAGTGTTTCCTCATTTTACTTAGAGATGTTCAATTCTTCTCACAGCGTTTAGCAGCGAAGTCTATTATGTAGGGTGTGTTCATTTAGCTGAGGGGGTATTAACACAGAGATTCAGAGGGTTATTCTCTTAAGGGGGGTTTACATGGTCAAATGGTTAGTTGAACGTGGTTCAACAGACCTGTTTGAAGTGATGTTCGAACGTGTGAATGGGGTATTTGGTTGTCGAACACATTGTTGAACGGTGTGAAGAAAGTCTGTTCGAGCCTGACTTTTGTGGGCGGGGCTTCATTATCCACAAACTGTTTGAATGTGAGAACGCGCGTCGAACATCAAGTTTATAGTTGTAGTAACAACAGTAGCAACACCAATGACTGAGGTCATGAGGTGTCGCACTATTTTGCACGTGTAGCGGCGAAGTTTATCATCTAAGGTGCGTTCATTTAGCTGAGGTGGTATTCGCTTAGTGTGGAGGGTTATTCTCTTAGGCCACGTTAGCGGTGAAGTCTATTATCTAGGGGCGTTTATTTAGCTGATGCGGTATTCGCATAGTGAAGAGATTCTTAGGTTAACCAGATAGAGGAATTACTTTTAGTCTTTAGAATTCTTAGGCAACAGTGTTGATATAATCACATGAACTTAGGTTTAGTACGTTTTAAGTATCTTAGTCTTTGATAGTTTCCCTACGAGAGTTCAAGGGGGTACTCTAGTAGGCTAGGCTATTTTGTCGGCACCGAGATACTTCTTCGCTCGTCGATTGTTGGACCTTATCCGGAGGATCAGCGTCTCGGCACGCTGCTTTATTTCCCTCCATACATGAGAGGCTATGAATAGCCACATGGGAGGTCTTGACTCCTCCATACATGAGAGGTTCTGAAGAACCACATGGGAGGTCGATGGACTGAGACAGTACGGACCTGACAGGCGATCAAAGTACTTTCCATCATGTCTCATCACCAAAAGCAACGATTGATAAGGTGAGTGTTTAACTAGATAGGTATCCTAGCCGAGAGTTGACTGACTCGATCAAAGTACTCTCAAAACATGTCTCTTCACTGAAACCATTGATTGATTTGGTGAGTGTTTGGCTAAATGGATATCTTATGCAGAGCAGATTGGTGAGCTACCATCTCTGTGGGTTGTCAAAAAGGCGTGCAATAGAATTGATCCCTCCTCCTCTAAATGTTTTAATGGGACTGGGCTAATTCAGGTGTTCAGGGAGTGTATTGTAATATGAAGTTTTCATAATAAAATTAATTTGTTCCGACACAATATACAAACCCTCTGTCCTTTACATTAGGGATTACTTTCAGGTGTAGGCTGGAAATGGCCGTTAAACTCTTGAACAAGGTGGTTAGGCAGTAACTACCTCCAGGTAGGCGGGGATACCCGCCTGCCCGGATGTAAACATTCCAGTTTTGCTTTCGGCCGTCATGCGTTGCTGACGTGTTTTCGTTCTCTCTGCCTGACTGTCGTTAAGCTCTTATTTTCCCGGTGGGATCTTTCTGTATTTTTGTTTATATATACTCGTATGTGTGTTTGATATTTGTTAATATAAACCCACGATTTGTGATAACCTTACGTAAGCCGTTGTTCCCTGCCTGTGTCTTGGGTTTGACGGCCAAGGGCATAACTGGAGTAGCGTAACCAAGTGGTAATGCTTCTTTCCAGCGGCCCTTTACGTAAATACTGAAGGCGCCCCTGTACTTTCGGAGATATAGTTTGGGACGCAATATCTTCACTCCCCTACATCCATCGGGACGTAAGAGTTAGTTCCTTTCTTGGGCTTCCACCCTCCGTGTGTAAGGGGCATCACTAATTTCTTCCTACTTATGCTGAGTGTTACTCGCCGCCTGCGCTTAGAGATTTGTGGGGTTGAGTGGGAGGTTACGGGCGTCGTCGATAAGTTCCGCTTCCACGGCGCCCTTGGTGGCCTCCCCTCTGTCCTTTTTCTCTTCCTTAGGGTTCTTCCTTCTCCTCCTAGATCTCTCTTCACCCTCTTCGCTCGCTCGTCGGGTGAAGACCCGGGGGAAGGGATCGAGCGACCTCGTCTAGAGTACCTCCTAACGCTGCGTAGGGCTGTTCCCCTTGTAGCGGGAGGAGCCTCCCTCTACTAATCATCTTTGTTTTTCTTTCAGGTTGACAGTGAGCATCGCAGACACAGCAGTAGTTGGCTGGATATATCAAGAATATCTTGCATGAAGCAGTCCCGACATTCATTCAGTGTTGCTTCGGGATCGACCACAATACCTGATTAGATGACATATTTCCACGTCGGGATCGCTCTGACTCTGTTCCCGCCGATGTAGATCGATCGCTGTCATTGCTGGTTTTCATGTATGCTGTTGCAATGCTTCCTGCGTATCTGTGGTCCATCTGCTCCTGCTGTTCCCTGTGTTATGCTCTTGTCAACTCGACGACAGTCTCTGGGCTGCTCTCCTGGTCTCCTGCCGCAGCTGCCCTGATCGCTCCTGTCGCTGCTGGTGACTTTCAAATGACATTCTGTCCGTTGCAGTAGCTCCTGCCTTCCGAACCGCTAACGTAGCTCCTGCATCAAATGTCCTGATCGTGCCCGCTTCTTCTCCTAGTGATCGTGCCCGGGGCCGCTTCTGTTGTGTTCCTGCCAGCTGCCCTGGAGGTTACGATGTCAGCCATCCTGTAGAAGATGTTGGCGTGAAAGGGAAGGAAGTCGCCTTGTGGAAGTGACGTTCCTGGCCGTTGCATAGCTCCTGCTCTCCGAACCTTTGCCGTAGCTCCTGCATCAGCTGTCCTGATCATTCCTGCCGCTTCTGGCGGTCGTGTCCGGGGCCGCTTCCGTGTGTTCCTGCCAGCTGCCCCAGAGGTTACGATGTCCACCATCCTGTAGAAAATGTCGACGTGAAGATGTGGGAAGTGGTCCTGTTGAGGTGATGTTCCTGGCCGTTGCAGTAGCTCCTGCATCGGCTGTCCTGATCATGCTTCTCCTGGTGGTGATGTCCTGGCTGCGTCCGTTGTGTTCCTGCCGGACTACCCTGGAGGTTACGATGTTTCGTGTCCACCATCCTGTAGAAGATGTCGGAGTGGAGGTGAAGGAAGCCGTCCTGTGGAAGTAGCCGCCGTCTTCTTCATCTTATCTTCGATTTCGTCTTCTGCTGCGTCTTCCCTTCCTCTCCCGAGGTCCTGGGGATCCCGAGAATCGGACAGACCTCCATCGGCCAAAGGAAAGGAATGCTGCTTCTTCCCTTGATGCCCTTGGACGTCTAGGGACTGCCTCCTTCCGAGGAGGCAGTGGGTCTCTCGTTGGCTCTTCCCGACCTTGGGGTTAGGAAACCGATTGGCATAGCCGTGGGTTTTGTGTTTGGAAGCCGTGGGCGCGCAGACCTCAGTTTGCGATCCGTTTCGAGTCTTAGAGGTTCCGCCTCTAAGATGGGGGCTGCCGGCGCTCGTTCGCGAGCCGCCTCGAATGCTCGAGATTCTATGGAATATCAAGTATCCCGATCTGGTCTGGAGAGATTTTCCTGGGCCCAGTTCGGGAGCAGTGCGAGAGAAAGGGCCGAGGCACCCAGGTGTCTTGGTTCCTCTTCCTGCCAGCACTGCAAGCGCTTCCCGAGTGTTTGCCAGTGCTCAGTCGGGTTCCCAACCTGGTTTCTCGATCCTCTCGGTTCGAACACCCGAAGAAGCAGGGAAGAGATTCACTTTGGGAGTCCTGCGGGACTTCTAAGGGACTGACTCTCTTCCGGGAGACAAGTTTCTCGTTGACCGATTCGCATTCTCCTGTGGGATCTTGCGCTGCAGGGGGTCGCGAGGAGTGCGGCCTCTCGAGGCCACGCCCTTGTTGCCAGTCTTGGAAGTCTGTGTCTAAGACTGGTTCTGTGCTTGGCTCTTTCGATCTATTAGGAAACAAAGCAGCCGCTCCCGATTTTCGGAAGTCTCGTGGGTAGCTCGAATTCTATGAATCACGAGCGCTCGCCTTACGAGAGGCACAGGACGAGAGAAAGTGCCGAGACACCCAGGTGTCTGGTTGCTGGGACACCCAGGTGTCGGTGTGCCGCGACGCCAGGTGTCTCGATACTGCCCGCCAGCTGCTTCGATTGCTCGGGCGGGGCCGTTCTTGTGTCTCGAACTTTAGGGTTCGAGCATGCAAGATAGCAGACACAGAATTTCCCTTTGAACCTTCTTCTCGAGGGCCTGGGCCTCGGCCTCTAAGGAGTTTAGAGTTCGGGAAACTAGCAATTGTTCACAGCAGACGAGTCCGGCCTGCCCAGTTATGATTGTGTTCGCGCAATTGGCTCGGCTCGGCCCCCGGTCACACTTACGAGACTGGCTGGCTCGACTCGACTCGGCTTGCCAGACTGGCTCGGCTTGCCGACTGGCAACTCGGCTTGCCAGACTGGCTCTAGCTCGCCAGACGGCTCGGCTCGCCCCGCCTGCCTCCCAGTCTGCCGCATACCGACCAGCTGGACCGCGTTCGCGTGATCGAATCGGCTCGGCTCGGCCCTACTCGGTTTTTTCCGATTCGGGTTCTCGGCTATGTTCGAGTGAATTTTTTTTTTGCTCTTCCCAGGAAAGCGCTTTGCCACGGCACAAGTGCTCTTCTTTCCCCGTGTGGCAGTAATCTCCTTCGGTTGATTATCGCTCACGGTCCGCCTCTCCTGCTTATCATTCTGGCAGGACAGGTAGGGATACTCTTTTCTCCTCACCTGTTCTCTTCTCCTCTCGGTTGTTCTGAGAGGCGCGAGACGGACAGAGAGAGCTCCGACGAAATTTTCTTTCGGATTTCGGCTGCCTGGCGTGCTTTGGGTATCAGTCCCCCGATTCTGTCGTCTTATAACCAGGTAGCTGAGGAGGGTTTCAAGGGATCTGTCAAGGTCTCCCTCCAAGGGGAGAGGTACAGGAGTTTCACGCATTGGAAACAGCGAGGGTTTTCCTCTTCAAGTTACGATCGCCCCCGTGTTCTCGGGGAACTTCGCGCTGATTCGTCGGCGCGAGGATCCCTGGGACAGGACAGCGGCTCCCCCAATGAATAACCTTCATCACTTGCAACCCTTGCTGTTTCCGAGGGGCCGAGAGTGTCAGGGACCGCCGCGGTTCTGGCTTCCGAGAGCATTCTTGACCTGATGAATTCTTTTCTTCGATGGAGTTAATTCAGGTCGAGACACCAAACTTCCACCCCTGCCTCGACAGAATATGAATTCTTCTTGCCTCGGAGGGTCTTGCCGACTGCAGTTTTTTGGGCAATTCTGGTGCTAAGAAGAAGGACTTTGTCCCAATTCGGATCTCCGGTTTCGTAAGTCCCGAGTTGGCTCGTCCCTTGGCAACGAACCTTTACTTGGTTCTGCCTTTCTCTTTCAGAGATTTGCCAGATACCCCGGTACTCAAGGTTCCCACCAGGGCACTGACTTGTCCTTTGGACAATGGCCAAGAACTTTGGGTCTTAGTCATCTCAACTCGACCTTGAGTTCAAGCCAGCCCCTCAACTCCTTAGCTAAGAAGTCCTAGGCTTCAGAAGAAGATTGCAACTGCTGATGCCTGGACGAAATGATGCCTATCGAGTCTCTGGAACTGGCAGCGACATTGCCGAGACCTGGGAATGGATTCCTTCAGGAGAAGTATCTATTTCCCTTAGGTCTTGGCAATTCTTTCCATCGAACTTTCATCCCACCACCTCTCCGTGCTCCCGATTCGGGGAAATGCCAGCTGGCTAGAGCTAATTGCCTCGGTACCCTGTCATCTTGCAGAAGCTTCCCCATGGTGGAAAATGGAAGTCTGCTTTTTTTCCCCGTTCTTTCCTCTTCGATGTATGAGGAAAGAGTAAGGCTAATGCTTGATTGTAGGAACCTTCGAATATGCTTGCATATTCCCCTCACATCTTGTGTCTACTTACGGATTCACAGATTGAGGAATAGGCGCCCACTGGTAAGACCTTGTCTTGAATTTGTGTGACCGAGATGATTAGTACCTTTTCGTCACCGTCCTGGGCTCAGGGCAGCCTTTTGGCCGTCTGAGAATTCAGGATGGGTATTGCGGCACTCACTGGTTTCGTTGAACAACAGAACCACAGTAGTGGCATTTGTCAACAAACAGGAGGCAATCGTTTTTTCCCCCTGTTTCATCTCGACATTTGAAGGTACTCGAGTGTTGTTCTATTGCACACTCGACAGCTCAATTAACCAGATGCATTCCTGGTGGGGATGTATTGGTAGGCAAGCCTGGCCTTGGGTTTGAGTGATCGGGACGGAACATGCTGCTCACTCTTTCTTCACGAAGATTCATGCAGAGACTGCTGGACTGAGAAATCCCTTCCGTCCTTCTGTTGCCTCCCTGCACACAAGTCGGTAGTGTTTTCTCGCTCCCTCATACCAGACCAGGGGCCGCTCTGTTGAGGCATGCTGTCTTTTGGTGAAAACTCGATATCGACGTTTTTTCCCTCCGTATTTGTCCGTTTCGCTAGGGGTTCACAAACATTGCTCACCCCGAGTTACAGACAAATACTTGAAGACTTCACCTTCATCCGACCTGATTGCCGAGGCATCGAGAAGAATTCCGCTTGACCCATCCTCCTGTCCAGCTACACAAGAAGCGGTTCTTGAGGCAGTACATCCCTGTGTGTTCAGGAGTGGGAGACTTTCCAGCTTTCCTTGCAAGCACAGGCTTTCTCGCCGAGCGGCAACGGATATAGCTGGATATCCCTTGAAATCCTCTGCAACACTGTCCCAGGGACTGGATCCGTCTTCGCTGGTGGTGTCGTTGTCGGAACTTCTTCTCAGGTCAGAGTCGCTTGTCAAGTCTGGACTTCCTCGTCTTCTCCACCGAGGGCTGCTTCTCTCCCTTTCATTTGTGAAGAACGTAGGCCCTTGCGACCTAGTCTTCTATCTGAAGTAGCCTTCATCTCCTCAGTCGAGAGTTAGCTACGGACGAGAAGCTTCTTCAGTCATGCTCTCCCAGGGAACTGTTTCCTGGGTGGCATGCGACTCTCGTTTAGGGTTCTTGTCCGTGCTCTGCACTTGCCCTACGAGAGTCGTCGGATAGAGATATGCCCTCATAGGTCCATCTCTCATCTTACCCTGGCCTTGGCGTAGAAGATGGAAGAACAGGGATGGGGATCATACCTCGACTCCTTCTTGGATGTCGTAGGTGGACTCCGAATCCATTGGCATCGACTGTCGGGTTCGAGTCCTTCTTGTTCCCCTCCTCCTTGGACTTTGTATCAATGATCCAGATCATACTTTGTCCTATTGGGAGCTGTGGTACTTTCTGAGAGGTTTGACATTCCTAACCTGGATGTCATCAACGTTTTCGCTATAACTGTCTCTCCCAAGGAAGAGGTGTCTAAGGACACATCTTCCTCCTGACTTCGTGAAGTGATCAAGGAGGTACTTGGCAGCTGACGACGACGATACCGGTACCTTTCACCCGAGAGCTCACAAAGTCGATGGCTTGGTCCATCCCTCGCATTCCGGAAGAATATGTCGGTACCACAGGTGCTGAAGGCAGGTGTGTGGTCCCAACAGACTACCTTCACCTCCTTCTACCTCCGGGATGTTGCACACAAGTCCTTGGACACTTTTTCCTTGGGTCCTGTGGTGGCTGCTCAACAAGTTGTGTAGCTTATCCAGCTCCCCTAACGGGACAGGTTGCATCTCGCTTATGTTGTACGGCTGTGATTGGGAGAATGAATGTTGAGTGACTGGCCTCTCTTCTTTCTCCCCATCCTGGCTCTCTTCCCACGGGCAGGGAGCGGACATGCCGTTAAAAGCTGGACCGGGCGATCGAGGCAGATAAGCACATAACGGGAGCTCCCGTTCTATTTCCGTTCAGGTTAATAGAAGCAACCCCACTCCTTCCTCTTGCAAGGGGAGGAAGGAGACCATGACTATGAGACAACCCAATGCTTGTTTTTGCCTTATTGTCATCTGACGTCAAATTCTTCCTAGCCTACTTTGCAGGAACTGACGTTTCCTCTTTTATGCAAAGGGACCCAGAAGTCTGACAACTGATCCTACGTTTCTTACAACCCGATCTTTTGTCAGAGGCAGTTTTTCCCTTCCTCGCTCTCACGACCAGGAAGGGAAGACAAGGTGGTGAAGTCCAGTCAGTTCAGAGAGACTTTATCAGATTCCTCCCTCCAATCAGTGAGTCTCTAATGTAAAGGACCGAGGGGTTTGTATATTGTGTCGGAACAAATAACAATTTTTAAAAGTAAATTGTATTTTTCCTAACTATACAAACCCAAGGTCCTTTACACTTTATGCCCACCTCATGCCACCCCTCAATCTGTACCTGGGCCGAAAGGCAAAGTGGAATGTTTACATCCGGGCAGGCGGGTATCCCCGCCTACCTGGAGGTAGTTACTGCCTAACCACCTTGTTCAAGAGTTTAACGGCCGTTTCCAGCCTACGCCTGAAAGTAATCCCTAATGTAAAGGACCTCAGGTTTGTATAGTTAGGAAAAATACAATTTACTTTTAAAAATTGTTATATTGTAATACTTACCTGAACACCTGAATGATTCCCACCCTCCTTCCCCACATCAATTTTGACCTTGAATAAAGCAATTGACAAAAATGGGGCGTGTCGGCGCACACCTGTGTCAGCGTTGCCAACCGTTTGTTATGGTAGCTCAAGTGACAAGATTTTACCCGCAGCATTGGTAACGCTGGCTGTTAAAATTCCCACTATAGTGGGATGGGTAGTTGAGAGTTGTTCGGGCTAGTGGGATTAAGGGCTAATTCAGGTGTTCAGGTAAGTATTACAATAATAGTTTTCTTATGAAAACTTCATTTTTTTAATGTTGTGTGTTGGAATATGATTGCCTGTTGATTTTTACATTTTCCCTCCATACAATTCTGGAGGGCGTTTTTAAATTGATGCCGTTTCTATAGTTAAGCCATGATTCTCTTTTTACTTCTCTGGAGTACTGTACTGCCCCTTTTTTTGTTAAAAATATGGTGATAGATTAACTTTGCATTAGGAGATCCACTTTTCTTATATTTTCTAAAACGTTTTCTAGTGATTTCCCTAAAGTTACTACGCTTTATTCCACTGTGGAACTGCTGGTCTGTGGAGGTGACCTGAAGAGACTGGAATAGTCTCAAAGGGTTCAGTAAAACTGATCCTTTCTGGGCTTTGACCTGTGTCACACGGTGAAATTATCCATTAGCACTAATTTCTAGGTATAAATATTGCTAAGTATACCAGAGAAAAAGCTAATCACAATGCCAGGGTTACTACCCCCTGATCGAACGCCAGCATATGGTGTCGGTATACACAAGGGTGAGTGGTTGCCACTACCACAGGCCTCCGTCCAACAAATCTCTCCAATCTCAAAACCCCGAAAAGTGAGGAGCCGTTACAAACCTCATCCTCCGCACTCAGCCAACCACCACCCTGACCGCCATCTTGATAACATTCCAAAATAGCACGTCTTCCTAGATACACCGTTTTTTCTTTGGTGTTGTTTTTCGGGAATTTTCTGCTTATATCATGTCATCTCACCAGGAGTTTCCACCATCTAAGTTGAGTACCATTTCCAATTGGGTTTTTTGTTGCAGAGACATTATTTTGACTGCTCGTATATTGTTTAGCAAGTTAAATAACTCTGCTACGCACCGGGCGGTGCGGTTCGGCATCATGTGCCGAGTCTACATCTGCCAATTTTGACCCTCAGTCTTCGTATTTTATTAGCAGAATATTTCTGCTAGTTTTTACCCCTACTCCATTTCTGATTGGAGCTTTCTGGGAGAATTTACCATTTCGCTGGTAGGACATAGGGGAGCCCGTTTCATGACTGATCTAGGCTAGGTTGAAGGTACACTCCTCCCTTTTCAGATCACAGTTTTCCCCTTTTTCCCGGGTTTCCTTCCTCCATCAGCGAATTGGTACTTTCTCGATGGTGGTATTATTATTATTATGATCATTTCTGGTGTGTACAAGGATGGATGACATGTCTATTCTTGGATTAGTTTATCTGTGCGGTTCGGCGTCAGAGAGGCCATTTTGGTATCCCCGCTTCCCATATAACGGGTGTGGCTATATAAATAGATAAATGGCTTTCTCTGCCGCTGAGTAATTTTTTATATTCATAAGTATATATTTTTGATATCTCTCATCGAATGGTTAGCTTTTATTGTGTTTGTGCTCATGACGGCAGGTAGTTTTATTCTATTTGGTATATTCTAGCCTAGCCTACCCAAGGCCGTAGTTCGACTTTGGAGTGTTAGGCTAGGCATGTTAGGCGCTTTTACACGATGCTCAGCTACCTAGCTCTCCTGACCAGACCGTTTTGAGGTTTTGGAGGGAAACGTTAGGTTTGTGAGGGAGTTCCTCGCTCACACTTGACCTACCTGACCAGGCCGTTAGGTTTTGGAGGGTGGGGTTAGGCTAGTGAGAGTTGCTCTTCACCGTAACCCACCTGGCCAGGCCATAAGGTTTTGGAGGGTGAGGTTAGAATAGTGAAGGGTCTCCTCATTCATAGTCTACCACCTGACCAGGCTGTCGGTTTTGGAGGATTTGGCTAGGTTATGCGAGGTTCTTCTCCCCTCCCCTCACCTGTAGCGCTCTTTCTGGCCTTCCTGACCAAGCCTAGAAGTTTTGGTTTTGGAAGGTAGGCTGGGAACGAGAGGCAGCGCAGGTTTTTTCATGTATATAGCCTACTCCATCTTTACCTGATTGATTAGTTTTTGGCGATGTGACCTGAGCGTCTCCCTAATAGAGGGAAACTGATCGCTTGCGTTCGGCACCCCGTTAGGAGGTTTCATTCGGCTTCCAAAGGGTGCTACCCACCCGGTTGGTCGCCGTTCGCCGGGTTTCCGCCAATTACCTACCTTTCCCTTATCGGGCGGTGTTTCGTTAGCTCGCTTTCCATAGTTATAGCTGGAGCGTCGAATACTGCCCCGGGGAAGCATCATGAGTTACGCTATGTTATGTCTCCGCCGAATTAGTCGGTTCTTTCGCTGCTATCGTCCTTTTAACCACTCCGGTGGGTATGGTTTTCGGTTTATCGGCGGTTTCCACCTTGTGATTTCCGCCCTGAGCGATTGAGAGTCGGGCCATATGTGAACACTCCTTTCCGCCACATTCGCCATTTCCATAATATGTGACATAACGAGAGTTCAGTGACAATCATGGCGGAGTATCATAACGGCGGAGTAACATAGTTTATAGTTGACCATTCTGTAGCATACTTATATTTATTATTCTGTAATGCCGGATTTAATTCCGGACTGCCGGTTTCAATTCCGGCGGGTTTTGCATGGTGACACGCATGTTTCATCACTCATAATCTACGTTAAGATAGCCTATTACCGCTGGAACTGCTCTGGCGGGCCTGGCCTTGACGTTACTCATGTTCCGCCATTCCACTTACAGATGGTACGCTGTCAGGAGCCAGGGTGCACAGCGGTGCTCCAACAACCCTGCGGACACGAGGTGTGCAGGTCGCACTCCAGCTGCTCGGTCCGCATTGGGGACCTGAACGTCTGGCACCCAGATGGCTGTGATGTCTGCTACGCCTGTACGAGCTAGGAGTGGATGAGTCGGTAAGTCTTAAGAGACCGTTATCCTTTAGTCTCTTTTGACTTTAATGATTTATATAGACATACACGGATAATTGGAGAATATTCGGATTTGGGAGGAACGTTGCATCAGGTAAACCTTACATCTTGTCGGAGGAGATATGCAATCTCCTCTACCCCGGAGCCCGGATCTCAGCTGCAGTGCCGGCGGAATTAGCCGCCCCTATCATCGAACGGATCTGGGAAGAGACGCAACCCTCCCAAGATGACAACCTGTGCAGAGAGGTAGCGGAAGAGGTGGCGGCCATCAACATCCACCTTGAACCGATGAGCGTCGACTTAGACCACCAGGTAGAAGGTAAGGCGGTAAGTGGGGCAGGGGGAGAGATTTTTGATAGTCCTCTTTTTGGTTCTCCTTCTTCCTCTTCTTCTTCCTTTCAAGGATTTCCCAAATCAGCTATCCTTGAGGACAGATCGAGGTCTGCTGTCCCCAAGTTGAAATCCTTGAAAAAGAGGGACTTACCAAAGTCCTCTAGACCTCAAAGGTCTAATCCGCCAGCTCCCTCAAGGCCGTCACTGGCTCTTAATCCAGTGGCGTCCTCTAGTAAGGCTACTCCCCCACCCAAGGGGTCGAGATCCAGGGGGTCCAAGGCTAAATCTCCACAGCCTATCTTTGACCCTGAGGCCTTTGCTGAACTTCTGATGCAGAAGTTAGGCAAAAGGGTTGAAGATAGGATGCAAGACCTCTCTTCCCAGCTTGCTTCAAGCTTGGAGACCTCTGGTCAGTCAGTGCTGTCATTGGCACAGAGGATGCAGGCCCAGGAAAGCTTGCTCTCCGGATTTATGCAATCCGGAGCAGCAGGTCACTCTTACGTGGTTCCGGATGCCTCCAGACTGCCCCCCTTTGATAAGGGGAACCCGTGGTGGCTGGCTCTTCATGCTCCCCTGCATAATGATACCCTGACCATCGAGGGCTTGGGAACCCGTCTGTTGGAGGAACTTGAGTTCTTTCCACCCGACCTGGTGCCTCCCTACCCAGGCTATGCCAGGCTAACAGAGGAAGCCTGGATTAGATCAGACAAGGTCCCAAAGGAAACAGTTATCTTCCCCAGGGACCAAGCCCAGTCTGCCTTGATGTGCGCTCTCACTGACTGGGAGTGCGAAAATACTAAGCTCACTCCCTTTAAGGGGACTTTTACGATGTTCTCGGTAGGTGACTCCATCCCTACCCCCTGCACAACTAAGATCGCAGTTCTGACTAGTCAGGCCGGAATTGAGGGCAAACCGCTACCTTAACTCCGGGAGACAGACCCCACTTCCCTCGTTTTCCCCGGGGATTCGGAATTTTGGTCGGGAGCTCCGGTCACGTTCACAGTGGGTAAACTCGACCCCGAGTGTGCCTCCACGTTGTTCAGTGAACAGCTTCCCAAGATTCCGGAGGCCCTTCTGAAGGCGGAATTTGAGGCTAGGTGCAGGTTGAGTCGCTCCCTGCATTCCATCACCATTACAGAGGCAACAGCGGTAACTTATATTGAAGAACCTCTATTCCAGGTCCTGACGAAATCCCTCTTAGCGACATTTCAATCGGACCTGTATGACTTTGTGGTGGCGAGACTAAACTGTCGTAAACATATCTTTGCAGACGCCACTATCAGACATGAGCCCAATAGACTCATGAAGTGTTCGGTCTGGGGATCTAACATCTTCCCGGAGGATGAAGTAAATAATGTTCTGGCGGAGGCAACCAGAACAAATCAAAGTCTTCGCTCCCGTTGAGGTCTCCCTTTTAAAAGGAAGTCCTCCGAGACCTCCATACCTCAATCCAGGGAAAGGAAAAGGTTCAGGAGGTATAGAAAACCCCAGGCCCATACTATGCTTCAAGCTGTACCGGTCCCTCAGCTCGGACAGCCTTCCACTTCCAAGGCCCAGCCTCAGCAGCAGTTTGTACTGGTGCAGCCGGCTCAGCAAACCCCTGCTCCGCCAACCTTCGTAGCGTCCCCGGCTTTCAACGCTTCGTTTGAAAGCCAAGGGGCGTTTCGAGGCTACAACAGGCATGCGAGGGGAAGCAGAGCCAGAGCCGCCTTTAGAGGTAGGTCTGCATCGAGGCCTCTCTCCCGTGGGAGAGGAGGCCGAGGAGGCAGAGGAAGTAAGCCCTCTTCCATTCAATGAGTCTCCTCAGGTGGGCGGGAGGTTACATCTCTTCCGGGACCAATGGACCTTCAGTCCGTGGGCCCACAGCATAGTTTCAAATGGTCTGGGATGGAGCTGGAGCAGAGGGCCTCCTCCGCCAGTCAGATTCCATCAATCTCCATCCAAAGACTTACTGGACTTTGTAAAAGACCTACAAAAGAAGGCAATAAAGAAAGTGAGACACCTGAAATTTCAAGGCCGTCTGTTCAGTGTCCCGAAGAAAGACTCAACCCAGCGAAGAGTAATTCTAGACTTGTCTCGTCTCAACTTATACATTCAATGCGACAAGTTTCGCATGCTTACAATCTCGCAGGTGCGGACCCTACTTCCCCGTGGGACCGTCACCACCTCTATAGATCTTTCAGACGCTTATTATCACGTCCCGGTTGCGAGAAACTTCTCTCCTTACCTAGGATTCAGGCTGGGGAAACAAGCATACTCGTTCAGAGTCATGCCATTCGGGCTCAACATAGCGCCCAGGATTTTTACCAAACTGGCAGAGACAGTAGTCCAACAGCTACGGGCCCAAGGGATTATGTTAGCCGCATACCTGGACGATTGGATAATTTGGGCATCCAACGCCGAGGAATGTCGAAAAGCAACATTCATAGTGATCAGCTTCCTGGAATCCTTAGGTTTTCAAATAAACAGGAAGAAATCCCGTCTAGTCCCAGAGGCTCAGTTTCAGTGGTTAGGAATCCATTGGGATCTAAACACACGCAAACTGTCACTTCCACCAGCCAAAGCTACCAGGCAGTTCCTCAAAGACAAAAGAGCCTCTCGTCGTACCCAGGAAAGAGTCCTGGGGTCTCTTCAGTTCAAGGCGTCAGTGACAGATTTGCTGCTGAAAGCCAAACTGAAGGATATAAACAGAGTATGGCGGAGACAAGCCAACAGCCGATACAGAGACAGGATGTCTCTAATTCCGCCGGTGTTGAGGAAGAGGCTTCGACCATGGTCAACAGTCAAGAGTTTGTCAAGGTCAGTACCTCTCCAGTTTCCCCCTCCGTCATTAGTGATCCATACGGATGCCTCCCTGAGCGGGTGGGGAGGATATTCCCAACACAAGAAAGTTCAAGGAACATGGTCTACTGTGTTCCGCCAGTTCCATATCAACATTCTAGAAGCAATGGCAGTATTTCTAACACTAAAGAAACTACGTCCAACCAGACAGATTCATATCAGACTGGTACTGGACAGTGCAGTAGTTGTACATTGCATAAACAGGGGAGGCCCCAAGTCGAGCTGGATCAATCAGGTAATGGTTGCAATTTTCTCCCTGGCAAGGAAACATCTTTGGCACCTGTCAGCTACCCATCTGGCAGGTGTCCGGAATGTCATTGCAGATTCACTGTCCAGGACAACTCCGCTGGAGTCGGAATGGTCATTGGACAGAGCATCTTTCGAGTGGATTTGTCTTCAGGTGGACCTGTTTGCCACAGAGAGCAACCGCAAGCTTCCGTGTTACGTTGCTCCCAATCTAGACCCTCTAGCTCACTCCACGGATGCGATGTCAATAGACTGGAACAGGTGGCAAAAGATCTATCTGTTTCCACCAATAAACCTATTAATGAAAGTTTTACACAAACTCAGATCATTCAAAGGTCAAGTAGCACTCGTGGCACCCAACTGGCCGAAGAGTAATTGGTTTCCTCTTCTTCTAGAGTTGAAACTCCGGCGCAGGCAAATCCCCAGCCCAAGGTTGACACAAATAGTACAAACTCAGACTGTGTCAGCTTCCTCAAGAATTCTGAATGCCCTAGCTTTATGGACTTCATGAAATTTGCAGCTCAGAAAGATGCTAACATTGATCCTATTAATACGCTGTTCATAGAATCAGACAAGAGGGAATCTACTCTCAGACAATATGACTCAGCAGTTAAAAAGCTAGCATTATTTCTGAGGGAATCTGAAGCTCAGGAAATGACCACGAACCTTGCAATCTCTTTCTTCAGAGCATTATTTGAGAAAGGGCTGGCCTCTAGTACTATTACTACAGTAAAATCTGCCTTAAGAAAAATATTTTTACATGGCTTCAATATTAACCTTACAGACTCATATTTTTCGTCAATTCCTAAAGCATGCGCTCGTCTTAGACCAACAACCCGTCCCCACACGGTTTCCTGGTTCTTAAATGACGTACTTAAATTAGCATCAGACACTGATAATGAACTGTGTTCATACTTGAGTCTGTTAAGGAAAACGTTATTTCTAATAAGCCTAGCCTCAGGAGCTAGAATTTCTGAACTGTCTGCTCTCTCTAGAGAACCAAACCATGTTGATTTCCTCCCGTTAGGAGAAGTTCTGTTGTCTCCGGATCTCAAGTTTCTAGCAAAGAATGAGGATCCACAAAATAGGTGGTCCCCTTGGAAGGTTATTCCCCTTCCACAGGATCTGTCCTCATGTCCAGTTAACACTTTAAAAGCCTATTTAAATAGAACTTCTAATAGAACGTCTGGCCCTCTCTTTGTTAGGGAAAATGGAGGAACCATTTCCTTAAAGGCCATCAGGCAACAAATACTGTATTTCATAAAACAAGCAAACCCAGATTCAGTACCTAGGGTACATGATATTCGGGCAGTGGCTACCTCAGCTAATTATTTCCATAATATGAGTTTTGATGATCTTAAAAAGTATATGGGCTGGAAATCACCAGCAGTGTTCAAACGCCACTATCTTAAGTCTCTAGAGGCTCTTAAATACTCCACAGTGGCTGCAGGAAGTATTGTTCCCTCAGCCGTAGACTAGCTTATGTAACCTTAGTTTATCGTTTTGTTTATTCCTCTCTCGCCTGCCTGCCTCGTTTACTCGCCATGCCTTCTAACCTTCAGGTCGGGCCTGCTTCACAGCCTGACTCCTGACCGTTTTATGCATATCATATTGTACTCCTTTTTATTAGCCTTAAGTGTCTTGGTATAGTTATCTTATGTCTTAGAATGTGTGCCCTATAATGTTAATTATGTTTTATTATAAATACCTGGGGGTTATTAAAACACAGTAATTTTCTCATAAGTTTTATTTAGCTCCCTTAAATTAATTCTTAGAGGGCTCCACCAAGCTTGTGTATGGCTGATTCTCTGTTACAATTTCACCGGGTGACACAGGTCAAAGCCCAGAAAAGGGATTTTGACAAAGGAAAAATCTATTTCTGGGGGAAGACCTGTGTCACCCGGTGACCCATCCCTGTATTTCCTTTTCCCCCCCGGGTGATATACCAAGCTTGGGGGGTGCTAACTTGGGATGTTATCAAGATGGCGGTCAGGGTGGTGGTTGGCTGAGTGCGGAGGATGAGGTTTGTAATGGCTCCTCACTTTTCGGGGTTTTGAGATTGGAGAGATTTGTTGGACGGAGGCCTGTGGTAGTGGCAACCACTCACCCTTGTGTATACCGACACCATATACTGGCGTTCGATCCGGGGGTAGTAACCCTGGCATTGTGATTAGCTTTTTCTCTGGTATACTTAGCAATATTTATACCTAGAAATTAGTGCTAATGGATAATTTCACCAGGTGACATAGGTCTTCCCCCAGAAATAGATTTTTCCTTTGTCAAAATCCCTTTTTGGTATTTTCATCTTCCACTTCAGTCAGTCAGGTTGGAGAATTCTTAACCTACTTCACACGAATGGGGTAATGATCGCTTCAATGGATGATGAGCATATACATGGGGGGGTATCGCCATCAGTGCACCTCATGAGGTGCACTGTAGGCATTACTTAAGGTTCTCTGCAGTGTCCCTTCAGCCCCTAGCTGCTGCAACCCCTTTCACTCCTTGTACTGTGCAGGTAGTTCCCCAGTGACCTGACCATTACTTGAAAAAATCGTAACTTGAAAATAGCCTAGCCTACACTAGGGTATACAGCACAATCTACACATATACGGTAGCTTAGGCTAAGTGTAGGATACAGCATACTCTATGCATATATGGTATAATTATTAATATCAGCTAATTCTGGAGGTTCAATGCAGATTGACTTATGATAAATCAGTACAAAGTGAGAAACTGAATAACACAAACAAGAATCAGATGTGTACTGTACAGTGGTACTCTCCAGGATTTGGTCTGTCGTCTGCATACTTGAATGGTGTCAGGCTGTTGATGGCTACGTATAACTAAAAATCGGAAGAAGAGGAGGATGACAAAGGAGCAGGATCACCAGCTCGCTCCTCTTCAGATATTATTTCTTCGGCTGTTAGTTCAGGTGTCATTGGGGGTGGGATTTCGAGGAAAGAGCCGTCACGAGATATAAATGGTCGAGGCTCCATTGTTGGGGAAGGGATGGTGGAAGGTGATGACACTTAAGGAAGTGATCCATTGTAGCTTGCACATGGTATTTTTACGTTCTTCATAAATGACTCAGCAACATGCAAAAGTCTTGAACTGCGGTCTCAGCTTTAGCAGATCGTCCCATGTTCACATCCATTTGACTGAAAAGTTTCATGGCATGTTCAATTCAGGCAAATGCCTCTGCCATTGTTTTTGTTGTAAACTTTTGCTCTGGCTCCTCTTCATTTCTTCTTCCTCTTCTGCTCTTTTTCTCTCTTCTGCTCTTTTTCTCTCTTCTGCTCTTTTTCTCTCTTCTGCTCTTTTTCTCTCTTCTGCAAGTGCAATTGAATCTTCTGCCGATAGCTCTATGTCTTGCATATTTATGAGTTCTTGGATATCCTCCTCTTCAAGTTCTAAGTCTAAACTCTCAAATGTCAAGATCTTTTTATTAATTTGCACAACTTCATCCTTATTGAAACCTCTAAATGAGTTCGCATACACTTTCAGCAGATTTTTCCAAACCCCATTCATGCACTCTTTCTTTACCTCCTTCCACGCCCTTCCGACGTTCATAATGGAGTTCAGAACATTGAATTCCTCCCAGAATGTTCTGAGCTCTTTCTCCTCATTATCCGTAGCCTGAACAGCCTGAGCAGACGTGTTCCGAAGATAATAGGCCTTGAACGTAGCCAAGACGCCCTGATGCGTGGGTCGTATGAGAGAAGTTGTGTTTGGTGGAAGAAACACAACTTTTATGTCCTCGTTAATATCTCCGACATGCTGAGGGTGGGTGGCTGGGACCATTGTTGAGAATCAGCAGAATTTTGAAGTGGATGTTGTTTCCCTTGCAATAATCTCTTACTTATAAAATACAGCAATGCACAAACCAGTTTTCGAACAGCAGTGCAGTCTCCCACGCTCTCTTATTATGGTGATAATGCACAGGAAGCATATGCTTGCTGATTCTTGCTAATACCCTCGGATTGGGGGAGTGAGAAATCATGGACGGCTTGAGTTCATACCCAGCCACATTTCCCCTAAGCAGAAGAATCAGTCCATCTTTGTATGCCTTCAACCTGGTCTTCGTTGTTGCTTCTTTATGGATGTAGGACTGTTGAGGCATCCACTTCCAACACAGTCCTGTTTTGTCAACAAGTACCCTTCATCCACAATCATCTTATGCAAAGCATCCTTAAATTTAGTGCCTCCTTCGGTATCACCCCTTGCTGCTTCATCGCTGATTTTCACGCTATGGAAATTATGGCGGTTTTTGAAGCGATGAAACCATCCAGCACTTGTCACAAAATATTTGTTGTGGGTATCATCATATTTTCTCTTTAGTTCTTCGGAAAGCAAGTGCGCCTCTGTTTGAATGGTCTAGAGGCTGAGTGGCATACGCTTTTGTATCTGGTCCTCCATCCACATGACCAGTAACTGCTCCATTTCTTCCAAAGGCCCTATCCTCTTTTTTGTTGTAATTGTGGAATGAGCCGAAGCAGATGTTTTTATGAAGTCCATTATCCATTTCTTGTCCTCATTGATTGTGGATGCTCTTGACTGCTATAGGTGATTGTCATGTGCGATCACCACAACTGCCTTTCCAGTGGCATGCTGATTGATAATTGTCATTTTCTGCTATAAAGTGATGGAACGCCTCTTCCTCTTTGCATTACCAGTAGGAGACTTTCTTGGACATTAAGGAGACATACTGATAATACTGTACATAAATTTGAGTTTTAAACAGTTTATGTACAGTCAGACACACAAAAATCACACATGAACACTGACTTAACTTGACTTCGTAGACGGTGAGCATGAGTGAGGTCGAGTCAGGGTGAGAGATACAGTACACACACCCCAGCCTTTAGGGTCAATGTATCGTACACCGTACGCTGCCTGACTATATGCTGATGCCTGCGCCTGTCATGGCGAAATTTAAAAATACACTATTTCCAAAATATTCTCATATTGGTATCGCATCGTGACTGCTAACCCCATCGCAAACCCAAATCATTGTAAGACGAATCATTGTAACCAAGAACTACCTGTACCTCCATTCATGTTCTCTCTTTCATCTCCCTTCCACACTCTCCTAACAATCGATTTGTAGTGCCACTGCTCTGAGGTTTTCCTCCTGCAACAACTTTCAAACCTCTTTACTGTCAAATTCTGTTTCATCGCTGAATGACCTTACGGTATAGGTCACAGCGCTTGGCCTCTGGCTGAAATTCTATATTCTGTTCTATTCTGAAATTTGAATTTTTTAAATGGACATCTTGGTGGAAGGTGGAGACACCAGACCACCAATGGTTTCTCGAGTATAACTTTGATAGCCACAGCCTGTGAATTATAGATTTCATCTCCTGATTTTCTGTGACAGATGCTTGTTCATTGCTCACAGCATCATCCACAGATACATTTTTTGAAACTGGAGAAGTTTCATGTGCGATATCTTCTAGACCACTAGAATCCAAATTCTGACAAGACCTGGAAAGAGCAGTTTTATTTAACGAATGTGGATTCGATCAAGGCATGAGGGGATATAGTGTTACTTAGAGTTATTTGATACCTCTAGTCTCATTATTTCAATGTGAGTAGGTCCTGAGACTTTGTTTTCCCTGGAGCTTGGTGTTTTCCCTGGAACTTGGCCTTGAAGTATTATCTTAACCCATTGTCACATCCAAACTTTTCTTAGCTGTATCAGGGGTATCCTGATTGCTAGAAGCAGTCACACAGATTGGGTGATCTGTAAATAGGAATTCGAGGGAAGATTTGGAGCAGCAGCTTTCCAGCGACCGACGAAAATGTCTGCAGGGGGTCTTCATGAACCCTCCTCAGGTGCTGTCTAGTGCCAAAACTTGTGTGTTCATTTTCTGCTGTTTCAAGTCTGTCCTGATTAAGTTTATATAAAGGACACTGTCTCCAGTTAAAGCAGAACAAATATAGCATCTGGCATCATTACAGCTTGCACTGACACAACCATACTCAAAGCACTTGTGGTGCCGAGTTTGACGCTTTTGAAATTTTTCCACAGACAGGTTAATACGGTTGATCTTTACATAGCCAACTTTACAAAGGTCTCTGCTGTATAAAACTCCACTTACAGAGTTATAGGTTTTATGGGGAGGCACTGATGTACTGTACTGCCTTCACTTAAAGATTCTTACCGTATCTTTTGATATTGGTCTCAGGGATGTCCCTGCTTTCTCTTCAAGGTTTTCCCAGGCTTCAGTAAAGTTGCTTTTCCCTTCTTCACAAAACACAACATGCCAAATAGGGGTTTTCTTATGCCTAATGATGTTTGTGTTTTTATGACAGTGATTTTTTGGAATGAAATCTCCCTCACTCTCGTCAAAATTTCTTGTATCGAACAGCTTCACTTTTCCCTTAATTTCAAATCATTTTGATGCTTTAAATGCTTCAAAGGCTCTTTTTTTTTTTGCACAAAACGCTTCCTCATATGCAAAGTAGGCATCAAAAGATTCTCAGAGTGTAATCTGACTCTTAATATTAAACCAAAGGGCTTCATATAGTCATACACTTTTGTCCTCACCTTGAGTTGTCACCATGGCTGTGTTTGGTTGAGGAGAGCTTTTTGGTATGTGAAAAAAGGTACTATGTCCTCCCAGTGCCTCGGGAGGCAAAAGGAAGAGCCCCCTTAGGGTCAGGAATAACCAGAATATGATCACTGACACATGCAGAGCCTCGGAACTGAGCTGCGATGGACTTTGATGACCTGGTCGTTTGTCCTCTCGAGTTTTGTCCCATTGAGAATGGATGTGAGGTGCACTGTAGGCATTACTTAAGGTTCTTTGCAGCGTCCCTTCCATGGCCCCTAGCTACAACCTCTTTCATTCATTTACTGTACCTCCGTTCATATTCTCTTCTTCCATATGACTTTCCACCCTCCTAAAAATTGTTTCCTCTGCGAGGTTTCCTTCCTGTTACACCTTCCAAATCTCATACTGTCTATTTCCCTTACAGCACTGAATGACCTTATAGGTCCCAGTGCTTGGCCATTGGCCTAAATTCAATATTCCATCAAAAGAATGGGGCTGGCGTAGTCACCCTTGCAATATATCTACGACTGGGATGGTTTCCTTACTGATCAGATCCCCAAATTGATCTTATAAATTGTTTTCCTTAATTTTGCATTGAGTTTGAATTACTGAGGATAGTATAAAATTCTACATTTTTATAATAACTTTTATTATATCATAGATGGGATATTCACTGTCGCAATAAATGTTGGCGACATAGTGTCGATTGGGATCCCAAATTGATCTTATGAATTGTCTTCCCTTAGTACAGGGTCTGGAAATATGAGTAAAACTGTAGAAGAAGAAATACTCGTACAAAAGATTTTATTGGATTAGGAAATGGTGAACATATTAATTAAGATATTTATTCATTCCTACGAGAGTACAAACTTGAAATCTTTCATTTGCTTTTGGTTATTGAAATTTGGCCACCAGGTAGTTAATCAGTGGCAGGTGGACAAAGGGTTGGGATTCCCACCCACTTAGGTGACCTGACTGTTAGCATTCGCTTTTTCTTGGCCCCACCAGGGTGAAGATGCCTACGTTGCTGGATTTTTACCCAAATATCGTCTTTGAAGATCTTTTACTCTTTTGGCATTGGCTCTTGTTTTCCCTTTACTTTTGACTGTGGGATGAGTATCAAGTGCCTTTCAGAGATTTCCTTCAATAACCCCTGCTTCAGCTGTCCCTGAATGTTCCCCTCTGTGGCTAACCCCTGCTTGGACTGTTCCTGGGTGTTCCCCTTCCGGCCGTCCAGTTCGTGAGGGAGAAAAGATCGCGAGGTTGGTGACCAAACCGTCTGCTGTGCTCCTGACAAGGCGGGAACCTCCGACGGGCGTTCCCATATGGGTGTCGACTCATCCCCTGCCTTGGTGGCTTCTCCGTGGTGTCTGACAAAGACTACGATGTTAGCAAGGACCCTGTGGCCTTCTTGGGGCCCTTGGCCACAGACTCATTTGCTGTTTCTGTCCCAGCTGCTGCCGCTGCTCCCTTCCTAGTCAGGATTCCGGCCTCAGTTCCGTATTCGATGGTCAAGAAGGAAAAAGGTCGAAGCAGCACCATTCATCTTTCTCGTCTGCGACCTCCTCTTTCTTTTCCTCCTCCTCACTGTGGGGAATGGAAGAAGGCTCAGAAGACTGTGCTTCGCAAGAAGGCCCACAGAGTCTCTTGTAGAAGTCTTCTTCTTCCTCGAAGAGAAAAGACAGTCCATTCTCTACAGATGTGATAAATTTCAGCATCTGCCCTGTGACCAAAATTAGCACAGTGTAGATTAAAGGTACACAGCCCCATGCCATGCAATATACACCCCACTGGGGTGTAGATAGCTAAAATCACTGTTGGCTACACATACTATTTTTGAGGCTGAAGTAAAATAAGAGATTTGTATATATGGAACATTGAAAATGCTTCAATATTTTGCACTATTCATCTAAAATCACTGACTCGTGGAGTTGTCTCAATAACCTTCATTAGTTCTTATGTCGCACGAGTGAAAAACTTTTGGGGATCGATCACTTTGATTTAATGTTTAACATCTGGTTTTTGCATGGATGTCCCTCTCTCATTGTGTCGTGCAGTTTTCTCTAATCGTGGTTTGCATTCTTTACTTACAGAGGTCTCCTACCCGCAGAAGTATAAGCGATGAATTCTCTAATCACCAAGTATGTTGGAAAGGGAAGAAGGTGGATTTCTGTAGCTGAAATTGGCGTTTAGCCATCAGGGAATTCTCCAGCTCTTCCAGTTAAATTCACGAATATGTCGAATTATTTGTCTATAGTTTTATAAATTCTCTGTTGAAATTCAGTTTCAGATATAAGGTGTTGCTGTGTTGAAGCTTGTTTTGAGTGACTACTGGTTATGCATTAAAAAAGTTGCAATATGTTTGTATAGATGATTAGATTCTTGGCAGAAATATTTTGTAATAACAATAGACATTTATAGGAATGATACCAGTCTAAGGGGAACACTTGTCTGAAAAAAGTGTAGTATGTTTTAAGAATCCATCCTGAAATGTGGAACTTGATGTCTCCCTTCTCAGCAGCACTGAATGCAATGTACATTGTAACAGAGGAACCGGGAGGGTCAAAATAGTGTCAGAACTTGTGTCAGAATCACCTTGGAAGAGCGAGATGCAAGATCCGTTATCACAACTCATTGTCTTTAGGTCCGCTTGTGGAATTCAAGGCGGAGCCAGAAACGAGTGAGGTCTTTGGGGCTGACACGAAGTATTCGTGTGGAGTAGAGACAGAGAATGACATTCTCAGCCGCTGTGTGGAGGAGAATGAGGAGGAGGAGGGACTTACTGGCAAAGAACTTGAAGTTCCTCTCGTAACTCGGGTGGAAGTCCCTGAGAAAAAGAAGCCGTACATCTGTGGGTGCGAAGAGGCCTTTGGCGATGGGTACGCCCTCAAACTTCATGCCGTAACTCACGCTGGGAAGAAGAGTTGTATTACAAATGCCCTCACGAACCACTTGAGAATCCACACGGGCAAGAAGCCTTACGCCTGCGGGAATGTGGCTCGGCCTTTGCCGTGAAGTGCCACCTCATCAACCACGTGAGGATCCACTCAGGAGAGAAGCCGTTCGCCTGTGACGCCTGCGGGAAGGCTTTTCCATGGAAGGTCGACCTTGCGACTCACGTCAAGGTTTGTACCAGGGAAAGACTGTGTACGAGTGCAGCGTCTGTGGGAAGGCGTTTGCGCAGAGAAGTCGCATAACGAAGCACGCCCCCGTTCACGCCGGGGAGTGTTCGTGAGGAAGTAGGGAGAGAGAGAATGTATGTCCTCAGGGAAACAGTCTTGAGCGATCTTTCAATGCTATGAGGGTCTGTTCAAGTCAGGGTGCTACCCACGAACTGTTACCTTAGGCTTGAATCCTGGTATGGTCGTAAGGAACCGAACAGGTAACAGCCAGTAATAGTTACTTTGCCAGTCAGTGCTGGCAGCAATGCCCATGAATACCCAGTGCCCAAAAGCTGGGGTAAATTAGCCTCAGGATTTTATGAATAATAATATTTTGTAACTTTTTCTGCTTTATTGAGTGGCTTTATTATTATTATGATTATTATTCACTCAATTACTTATAAATCTTGAAAATATTCAAGTGCTGTCTGTAATATAATGTTTCTGTTATTTAACAGACTGTGACTTATCAAAAATATAGAACACATTCAAGGATTTCACAGCCACAGAGATTAGGTTACTTAGTCTTTGGAGCTTATGTCTGTGCTCAACAGATCGTATCATATTTTATATTTGTTTTAATCATTAAGCTGGCTGTTAAACAGACTGATTTCTAAGCCTTTCTGTTTTCTGTATCGGTTTCATGTAGTAAGAAGTCTGTGAAGTCTTTGAATAAATATTCCCTGATCTCTCTCTCTCTCACTTTTGCTCTTTTCTGATCTCTCTCTCTCTCTTTCTACTCGTTATTCTTCTTCTTATTATGAAGAAGAAAAGATAAAACTCAGCTAATATAAGATTATGGGGTGTGCGAGAGAAATTATAATATTTATATTGGAGTCTTAATGGTGTATATTATGTATTATAATGATTTTAGGTGTATATTATGTAATATAGTAATGATTCCAATTATACAACGAACTGCTATAGTTTCCAATTATACAATGAATTGCTATACTGTAGTTATATTACAGGATCTTTTGTATCATTGTATAAAAATACATTAAAATTGAGTAATATTTATAATGAAAATACAATACATACAGTAATTGTAATTTATAATATATATAACATTAATAGTGAATAATATTTATAATGAAAATACAATATATTGTATATTTATAATGTATATTGATGCCTTGTACGTTCAAGGAGACTACAACCAATAAAAACATATTACAAAAATGCTTTTTTTCCCCAATGAACAACTCAGTACAATCATTATATATAAAAACAATTTACACTCCATTTTATTTTTTTTATAGTAAGCCTATGGTATTCATATATATAGAAGGTCAAAGCCTATGTGGTATTCATATATATAGAAGGTCTACATAGTAAGCCTATGTAGTATTCGACAACCGTCTGCTTACTGGACGCTTTTAAGACAGCGTCCGTTTGCTTAAAGTTCGTCAAAATAATCTCTAAAAAAGCTTGATGGATGTCCAGAGGATGGAATCTGACACAAAAGGCCTTGAGAGTAAGTTCTCGTATCTCACTCATAACTAAACTCTCTTCTCTCTCTCAAAGTTCACTAACAAGAAAGCAAAATTGCCTCCTGAAATGATGACCGAAGGAACTGACGACTTTCTATCTAACTCATTCAGAGGTCGAGGACCATCTTTGGCAAAGCGTTTCAATGACCATAATCTCACATTATGACTGATAAGACGTCTCAAATACATAGCAAGTCTAGAGTTCTTTGGTAACACTACCAGAGGGCCGAAATAAGCAAAAAAAAAAACAGAGGTTTAATCTAATCTGAATGATACAGTACTTTTGTCATTTACAAAGCAAGTCCTGGCTCCACACTTCTGACTAGTTTGCTTAAAACAGAAAAAAGTAATACAGTCAGTCTACTGTGTCCAGGATCTACTAAAGCTTTATCTCATTCTTTGTAGAATATTAAAACCAAGAACATATGAAAAATAATCAAATAAAACTGGACCTCTTTTTCACTAATGTTTAATGAAGAAATCCATCTTTTTACTTCCACTAAGACTGACATTTTATGGAAATATTCAAGCTTACAACTACATATACAAGTGCATACGCATAATGCCTAATAAAAAAGGAAGAAAAATTCATGTCAGCCAATCCAATGACATAACTAATTCTTCATTTAGAAATAATACAAAAAGAGCAATGATAACGATTTTTCGTCTTCCACTTTCACAGGAGGTTCAACGTACAATACTCAATCCTGGTTAGGATCTGATCAAATTTTCCTCTGTTTAGAATACTCAGAAATAAAATATAAAAAAAGGAGTAAACAAACGCTCCCAATAGCACTGTCTACAGAACAGAATCAGAAAAACTTCCATGTAAAAATTAATTGGATCCTAAAAATATAAATAAGGATTTTACTTTTTATAGTCCCTTAGGTTACTGTTGCTTTTTTTTTTTTTTTTACAGATTTTGCAGATAAGTTCGCAATAATTATTTCAATACCCAGTGCAACTTAGTTTGGGATGCAAATCTTAATAAATCTATCAGTACAACTGAACATCACCTCTGATGAATGGCTTTGCTTGTGCATTTTGACACTTGAAAACACTATTTTGGGATTCAGAACCAATGACTGTGATTTGGAGATTCCAAGACAAAAATATAACATGCAATGTAAAAGAACAATGTCTATTCTCCGTGACTTCTCACGTATCTTATGAATCTACAAGAGAAAAACTGCTTGAACATTGTGTGGTAGAATGACTGACATCTTTTTTCCGAGTTAACACGTTCATTCTAAGATGGACATAAAAAAAAAAAACTCTTGGGCACCAAGTGCATATAGTGTATATGACTTCTTTAGTATGAGTTTCACACACCTTTTGAGACACCTTGATTCACAATATCACAGTTTTTTAAAGGAAATTGTATTTTTCCAAACTATACAAACCTAAGGTCCTTTACATTACGGATTACTTTTAGGCGTAGGCTGGAAACTGCCGTTGAACTTCAAACAAGGTGGTTAGGCAGTTGACTACTGTCCGGGAGGCAGGTGTACCGCCTGCCCGGATGTAAACATTCCAATTTGCCTTGGGCCGTCGTAGAATGCCTACGTTGTTTCTTCGCTCTCTGCCTGACTGCCTCTTTTCTCCTTTTTTGGTGGGAAAATTCTTGTTTTTCTTTTACAATCATGAATGTGGATAAGCCTTTAAGCCTTCCTATCCCCGGCGTGTGTGTCCTGGGGTAGGTGGCAAGAAATGTAACTCATTTAGATCTAGCATTGACGCGGACCCACACGCTCTCTGCCCATCTTGCAGGGGGCGTGTGCGTTCGCGCGACGCTCCTTGTAGTGAGTGTAGAAGCTCTCTCTCTATATCAAACTACTACTCAAAAAACATATCTGCTGTAGTCAATGAGAATCTGATATCTAAAACCTTTGTCAAAATGTTTTGTCAGAAAAATTAAATTGTATTAGTATGTAATGACATAATTTTATGACTAGGGAATGTCGTAAACATAAATGGGACCGTCTAATAAAAAGCATAATATTGCCAACTAGATATTGGGTTTGTTGCAGTCTAAAAATCGAAATGATTTCAACCATTCTGAGATGTCTCCAGCTTCCTAGAGTAAACCTAGCTCATTTTGAGCACCTGCTGATATGCCTTGAGAACTGTAGCTTCATCTAATTGATCACATTAAAGGTGTCACTGGTAAACAGTTATCTTCCACCAGTTAGGAAATCAGATATTCAAAGTTGAGTCATTTTTCAGGATTATTCTCCAATCTGAGGATTCTGAATCCTGATACTCCAGCTGGAATATGGATTAAGTGTAGAAGTGACTGTATGGAACACACACAACAAGTTTTGGGAATAGAGCCAAGTGAATCTTCATTCCAACTTCAGTTAGGAACGACCCTAGCACTATTCATCAGAACTGCCAATCTTAACTTGAATCTTTCACAGATGGAAGATGAGCCCTGGAGGGCTATCAATCCTCAACCCCACTATTTTAAGGTAAGGGAAAATTTTGCTATGCAATATCCCAAGATAAGGTCAGCTCAGCCTAGGATGAATGACCCAAATGTGGCTTGAAGGTAAAGCACCCTATCCAGCTTAGGATAGATTTTGCTATGTGAAAGGACCCTAGGATGTATTGTTAAGGATCCAGGGCATGGTGAATCCTTCCTGAACCAAGCTAGGACTGGATAGTAGATCCTTTAAGAGTTGACTTAAGTAGGAAAGGATGTATTAGTCAGGGGTGGTGGGGTGTTTTGGGGAAGAATAATCTGATCAATCTTGGTTGTCCCAGTTTAAGTTAGGTTATGGCAAGATAAACTGTAGGCTTCAAGGAAAATTGGTCTATAACCTATTTATAAGCATCAAGTGAAATTGGTCCATAACCTATTTATAAACATCAAGTGAAATTGGCCTATGAACTATAGATGTATAAACAAGAAGTTATAAACTATATAGTTATAAACAAGAAGTTATAAACTATATATGTATAAACAAGAAGTAACTGGCCTATAACCATTAGTTTCCTGACTGTAAAGTCTATAGTTATAGTCTTAGAATGTGTTTCTAAAATATGATAGAAAGGTGACTATACAAATATGATAGACAGGTGATGCAAAGTGCCAAGCAATAAGACTGAAGTAGGCTGTAACACTAGTAACAGGTGTATACAAATACTAGTTGTGCAAGAAAGGATTTTCCTTTCAACTGTACAGAACTGTATGCTACAGAATACCTATGACCAAGTAAGTAAGTATGAAGGGAATATTTTCATTTAAATTTAGTAAGAAGAAACCTTTCAAAAGAACTAAATGGTTGTTAGTGATGATTATACAAATGCACAATTTTATCCAAAGCTCCAAGTGAACTCAAGAGTGTTAATTAAGAATTCCATCGTTCAGGACTGACTTAGAGTTGAAATATAGTTACCAGTTGCTAATCAAAGCATTTTTCAGCAGATTAGCATGTGAAGGGATATTATTTATTGCTTTCAGAAACTTGTTCACAGCTGTATTGAAAGGTTCAAGAGGCTGATTGGAGAGCTGTGGAGCCTAGAATACTTTCAAGAATAAGAAACTTCATATAGTCAAATAATTGCCGGAGGACGTTCTTGAAAGCTGCATAATATTCTACACAAATACAGCTATACAGTTGGTGACTGTTTCATACACAGGTGAGTTTAGACTTGTTTGGCAGGATTTTATATAAGGAAAGGGAGCTAGTTTAAACAGTTTAGAGTTCCAGATAGCTAGATTTTTTGCAAGCAATATACAAAGCAGCAAATAGAGTTAAGATCATGGATGCTCTTTGCTTCAGCTATAGACATGAGTGGTCAAATAAGCTATGAAATTTTGAATTATTTTTAATGTCAGTAATCAATTTTCATATAATTCTTGGATCAGGGGATTTAATTTAATTTTGTTCTGCTTCTTGTAGAATTGATGAGAATGATTCGGTAGATGGATAGTACAGCCGTAATGGGAAAGCAAGTAATTAGTGTATCTGAACTTCACTACCATTCTGTATACAGGACCTGATACACATTTTTCTACTTCTGAATAACATACAACACCACCAGCAAGACTGATAGGTTTAAAGGCCCCAACATTGAGAAAGGACCTCAGGGGTATGAAAAGAGCTTGCCAAGGGAGGAAAAATTGATACACAACAGTACTTACACCTGAAGAAGGTGTACACAACAGTAAAACATCCCTGGAATGGTATAATGGATAATATACTGTACGTGAATGTCTGCACTCGGCAACGTGTTATAGAGGCTGCATCTACAAGTTCCTGTAATCACATGAATTTTACAAGTAAATAAAAACTGTATATACTCAAACATCATCTTAGCAACAAATCCATCTATACAGTAGTAACCCGAAAGCTTAGGTACCTAAGTTTCTTACTGCTAAGCAGTTTGTACCATGTACTATCGCCAGCAAGAATTCGTAACCACCCAAGTTTTGGCTCGGGCAAATTTTTTCTGGTAACATTGGAACTCCTCCTCAACCCCTATCACTTATCTTGCGTCTCCCACTTCACTTTCCTCCCTATCATTAGTTATTTACGGTCTCTATACCTTGATAAAGCATTTTGTGAATACTGTAGTTTATCAATCAATTTAATGAAACTCTATTTACATTGAATTTATATATTTATTTTGCTCATGCTAATGAAGTTTCTTGTTGTCCCTTTCCTCCTTCTCCCCTTTTCTCTATCGCTTCTTCAGCCATGCCTACTCCCTCGCTCCCCGTTCAGGTCTCCTTCCCGCTCCCCCTCCTTCCCTCCCCTCGCCCAGAGCAAATGGTGATGGAAGAAAGCAGAAAATTACAGATCCAAGCCCTCTACCCCCATCCACCCATTTTGTCTGTGGGTGTTTAATTTTTGTCAATATACTGATAATTCCCATTCTGATAAAAAAATATGAGCATCGGTCATATTAGAAAACTTTAGCCAAGATTAGAGTAATTTCAACTATTGGTAATCAACCATTCTGTAATTAAAGCTTATTACCACTTTTTACCATAACCGAAGATATTCTTATATATGTTTATTACTTTTTTGGCAAAGTAAAATCATCATAACTGCACAGGTATAACTGTTCTCATTTTAGACATTGTCTGATATAAAACAGGGGATGCTAATCTAACGTGGGTAAGCACCAAACCATTTACTACATCGGTAATGAGACTTTCATAAACATGGATTGTTTTCAGTTAAGTAAACTCAGTTGCCCATCATATTTCATTCTTGCATTGCATAGTAAAAGGGGTTTATGCTGCAAGGTTCCCATCTGTTCTGTCCCTATCAGGTTTGCTTATCACGTCAAGTAATAATTGCAGCCGATGATGGAAAATGGTATAACATTGAATATAAAACCTGAGGTTTTAACACAGAGATTCAACATTGAATATGAATCCTTGCTGCTTGATGTATTTATATTAGACAATGTTTCCTATATACATATACATATTTATAAACATGTTCTGATAAGGCAAATAGGATAATGTATGATTGACATTACAGTTATTTGCAGGAATCATTTAATCTGATGAAGCAAGAATTTATTTCAATTCTCTCTCTCCGACACGCAAACACACACATACAACAAAGTTCTGTTGCATTTGATCAAAGACAAATGGACTAGGTTAGAGAAACCCAAGATATTATAAAAAATGTAATAATAATAATAATAATAATAATATATATCACCGACTTAATAAAATTTTACAAATTAATAATGAGTCCAACCCCCATTCTTCGTTATCACCTCCTGCAGCCGGTCAGGAACAGATGCAACAAGTTTGTATATGAGATCGGTATTCCTTCTAAGTAGTTCCCACTCAGTCATGGTATGTTGTAAAAGCTGCCGAGATGTCCTCTCCTGACCTTGCTCCCACGAGTTGACAATAGCTCCCCAGCAGTTCTCGATGGGGTTGAGATCAGGACTGTGAGCTGGCCAATTCAAGACTTCAATCGTTGGATGGTCTTCAAACCACTCTCTGACAACTCTGGCTGTGTGAACTGGGCAGTTGTCCTGATATATAACGTCAAAAGATTACCCTCTAACATATATTAGGTGCATGATGATGGCGTTGGTGATGATGATGATGATGATGATGATGATGATTTATTATTGTTATAGTTGTTATAGTTGTTATTATTATTATATTATTATAGTTATTATAGTTATTAATGATAATACTAATAGTAAATGATAATAATAATGATAATGATAATTAATAACAACAACAATAATAATAATGAATAATAAAAATAATAATAATGATAATGATAATTAATAACAACAACAATAATAATAATGAATAATAAAAATAATAATAATGATAATTACAATAATAATAATAATTGGTAATAGTAGTATTAGTTGTGGTAGTAGTAGTAGTAATAGTAACATAACATCACTGTTGCTGTTAATCAGGTAAATTATTTTTATATAACGATCTGAAGGATACTCACATGCATAAATATCTGTCCTTCAGGTATAGCCATGGCACGGACAGTGGGCAGCATTACTTCGTCCAAAATTTCAATATATTTCTCTGCCGTAAAGCGACCTTCTATCTCTGCCAGTTCTATACCGAACATGTGAACCCATCCCCACATGTTGCAAGTTGCGTGTCCACTCCTGGCTTCTTCATAGATATTCTCTCTGTTATATCTAGTGTTATTAGGCCTCCAGCAGAAAAGATAACTCTGGCCCAAAACTGTAAACCTTCTTGCGCATGGCGCTGAGCAAATTCCAGGCGAGCAAGACGGTGCCGTTCCTCGAGTTTCCCTTTCAGTGCTGGCCTTGGTGATGAACAACAGACTCGTGGAGACGCCTTTCGCACTGTATAACTGGATACACCAAGGTGCAAGGCATAACGAATTGCAACTGCATTTGTGAGAGGATTTCTTGTTGCTTCATCTATGATCCTCTGATCATCTGCAGCAGAAGTTTTCCTAGGTCCTCCACATCTAGAATGATCGCGAGATCTCCTTCTTCCTCCCATCTGTTACACCACTTCCTTACAGTATTCCTCGTCAATCCAAGGTCTCTTGCAATGCTCGATATTGATGCACCTTGCTCGTATGCCAACTATCCGTCCTCTTAATGAGATCTTGGTACCGAAAGTCTCCATGGCTAAACAGAACAACAAGCTAGAAGCAGTGGCTAGGTAAAGAATGATAATGAAAAGGTGAAAGAATTGTTGTCAACTTTGTTTCCTGGAGGGAGGGAGTAAGATATGAAAGGGGGAATGGGGAGGGAGACCTGAACAGGGGAGCGAGGGAGTAGGCGTGGCTGAAGAAGCGATAGAGAAATGGGGAGGAGGAGGAAAGGGATAACAAGAAACTTCATTTGCATTAGCAAAATAAGTATATAAATTCAATGTAAATACAGTTTCATTAAATTGATTGATAAACTACAGTATTCACAAAATGCTTTATCAAGGTCTAGAGACCGTAAATAACTAAGGAATAGGAGGAAAGTGAAGTGGGAGACGCAAGGAGCGATAGGGGTTGAGGAGGAGTTCCAATGTTACCAAAAAAAAATTTGCCCGAGCCAAGACTTGGGTGGTTACGAACTCATGCTGGCGATAGTACAAGACTCCTGTTACCACATAGCTTGTATAATGTCTCTATAAATCCTGAAGCTTATAGAAAAACATCTACTAGGTAAAAAGGGCGTGGAATCACTTGTAAACTGCACTGAATATCAAAGCAGCAAACTGAGTGGCAAAGTAGCTGTTGGCCAGACTTCTTGCCCCTTCAGGAACAATAGTTGTGACATTGGTTTTGTTAGTCGGGCTTTTACCAGTGCCTTCATCTCCTCTGCCACTTCTTCGGCAACGAGAAACTGAAAGAAAAGAAAAAATATTTTGAATTCTTCAAACACAAATATTACTCCAGCAAAGCAAAAGCATGACTGAATTTTTTGTATTCAAGCAACTATTAACAGTTGAAATTCTACAAAACAGTTGAAATGACATTTTAATCAATCATTTGAAATTTTATGCACCACTTTAATTTGATTACAAAAGTAACAGTTGAAATTCTACAAAATTAACAGCTGAAATGCCATTTTAATTTGATTGAAAATGGTGCATAAAATTTCAAATGATTAATCATTTGAAATTTTATGCTCCATTTGTAAATGAAGTATATATACAAGCAATTATAAACAATATTTAAAGCAATTATAAACAATTTCATCACAATTTTAGAGCAAAACATAGGTTCAATTTCAGTACCAAGAGCATCAGGATCATGCTGGACAAACATCAATTGAAATAACTCCCATATTGACCAGCTAAGCTTGTTGCAGGGGTTGGCTGTTTGGAAAGCTCCTTTTTGGGAGTCTTGATGCATCCTTCAGAAAATTCAGAGGCCAACATTAGGGTACCAGATGATGATATATCCTGCACGTATTTGTTTTCAGTTCCCAAGGAATGCTAGGCAAAGAGAGGACCACACATAAGCCCAGCAATGGGACCTTCACTTGACAAAAGCTTTTCAATGCACAATGAAACCTTTCATGCAACAGAGTTCCTATTAGGGAATATATTTGACAAGCATGAACAGGCCAAGACACCCAACCTTCTTGCATCCTCCAAACACACACTCTCTCTCTCTCTCTCTATTTCTCTCAGTCTTTCACTCACAAGCACCTTCCAAATCACGAGCTGACCATATCATTCAATCTAACTTCCTGCAACACACTCATTCTTCATCAGTCCACATCTTTCATGCCCTAACTGGAAGGTGCCTAATACTTCCCAACCAGCAGAAGGCCTACAGTCTAAACCCAAACTTCCACTGGGGATACAAGACAGACATCTGATACATCTCTTGAGCAAACTACTAACACAGTCACCAAGTTTACCACTAAATAGAGTGTGGCACCAAGAAATGTATTGCTGGTATGCATACCACAGCTATAAACTTCCATAATGCTCTTGTTTCTCATAAATTTATAACACGTAATACTGATGGCAGTCACTTGCAAAACCAAAGGCTATACTGTACACTACTGTACATCCTTCAAGAGTAAATGATCTCATGCTTATTCTGGAACCCCAAAACATTTCTGGCATAAATAGCATACAGCAAAACTCTCAACACCTCACAAGACCAAGAACACCTTCAAGAGAGAGGATTAGCAAGCAACAGTACAGTAATGAAACCAGAGATCTCTAACCACTGAGAGCTCCTCAAATAAACACAAGCAATTTACTCCAGCAATCAACAAAGGATACTCCTAAAAAAATTACAAACAAAACCATTACATATTCATACCCAGTTCATTCAATACTGCCCTGAAGTGGAGACAGACATTAAATTGAAGGGAAGGGTTTTGGGGGGAGGATGGTCCTTTCCTTACAGATGACAGAGGGATGGACTTGCCTGCTGTGACCTCCATTTCCTTCACCAATAATACGTTTGGCACTTATTCCGTAGAGCCCCTTCCAGCCACAACATCTGAAAAGATTTCTCTTTACAGATCAGGTGTCCCAGTCATGGCTGACTGTCAAAAGAACTCTACTTGAGTTGTCTTCTAACTAAAACAATGTAAAAAAAAATGACAAACAGGTCAAAATCAGCTCTCAACACTCCAAACAGTATTTCTTAATGTCAGCTCACACTAATGAGTCGAGTACTATTCCATTGTAGCCCAAATACTGTTCCCTCCCATTCCAAATTAACCATCCCTCATCTCACTCAAAATGGCAATCATGCTACTTGTTCACTTCTCTTACAGGACAGTGTCAATAAAGTACTTAAATGTTTGCCAAATCTTTCTCAGACTTCAATACTGTGGATAACTTAAGGCCATATTGTGCTTGTTCAGAGACAGAACATCATACACTGCTTAATGATTTTAAGAAAAGTCAGTTACTTTTTCTTTGAAAAAGTGCAAATATTCTGTTGCATGGTATCACAAAGGAACAGTCTACAAAAGGAGCACTTCCAGTAGTAAACAAATAAGACCTCCTCTGGCAATCACCATCATACAGTAGTCTGTCTAAGGCAACACCTGCAGTAAAGGACAGGAACTGAGTGGGCTTTCTTCTGTTACACATGCTTTTTCCAAAATTTCATCCTAAAATCTGTAAACATCATCATCTGAAAAATTAATGTACTGTTAAAACTAATAACTTCATTTAAAAAACTGTACATAATTTACCCAGATGGCATTTGAAGCAACAACGTGCAAGAGAATGCAAGTTGAATTCATAAGTAATGTTGAACAGAAAACAGTTGCCAACCCTCAGTCTTTTTGAAAGATGATCAGGAGTTTGGAAAGTAACCCAGGACCAAGTCTAGAACTTTCTCTATTTCTAAATAATAATAATAATAATAATAATAATAATAGGTTCTATTGAATATTATTGCTGCTTCAGCTGCATTTATTTTGTAGAAGACTTTTTCTATTTTCCTTATTCGGATCTTCAGTGGAGGTGCGTCCTAACAGCTCGCCAATTTGTCATTTCATGGGGAAAAGTCAAAATCTGGATTCTGCTTCTTTATATATTCTATACAGTTGGTTCTATACAATTGTTGCGAGGAAAAGTTTGGACAGACTCTTCTGTCATTCTCTCAGCGGGAGCTAGTAGAGGACTGGCAGATTGCATAGGTCCTTCTGAATTTATACACGGGCTTCAGCGGGGGTCATGGATGGCGAATTCTGATTGGTTGCAGTCAGCGAACTTCAAGCCAAATTTCTGATGGCGGCTCGATCCTGACAGATCTTCGCAACCTGGGAATGTCATTCATTCCAGCGTTCCCGATTGGCCTGCCTTTGCGTGATGTCATGCCTGCTGACATCATCGGTAGTTTGGCTGCTATTGGGCTGCGGATGAATGATGTCAGTATTACTCTTTCTGTCGTCTAGTCGGGTATTGTCTCGAAGGGTTTCGCTCATCAGGGCATCTCCATTCTCTGGGTTGTCGTTTTCAGGTATTTGTTGGATTTGGTGGGTGTTCTGCATTATTCTTCTTAAATTCGTGGCAAAAGGGAGTGCTCTCCTGCGTTGTATTCATTGTTGGTTTTCTCGGCAATGAGGAGCGCCTCTAGCAGGCACAGACGCCGAGGGTCGGCAGCTCTGATTATACTTATATTTTGTATAATACTGTCGCTGGAGATGGAAGTATTGTGAGTAGCACGGAAGGTTCATGATGGCACCCTCCTGGGCGTATCAGAAGAGACTTATTGACAGACGCATCGTGGTCATTCCAATATAAGCGCCGGGCCATCCTCGGACAGGACATACAAATTGGTAGACCACGTTCTTCTGCTTGAGGGTTCTCTTGCTGGCGGAGAGGGGTTATTTTTCATCACCAGATCACCAAAGTACTGTGGTTCTTATAATAAATTATAAGATTTATTCTCTTACTGTCTTCATCGGGTGACGTTTTACATGACGATTTTCTTCATGGAGTCTCGTCCACGGTACTGGGGATGCATCCAAGCAGAAACACGACGATGACCAGAACATCAGATGAAAAACTCAAGGGAACAGCAGAAAAACTTCATCTCTCATACACTTGCAAATCTTCAGTCCTGCCATAACACACAGCTTAATACTCTGACAAAATTCCCCAAGCACCAATATGGGAATCACAATGCAGAAACTGGTAGTATACATAAGAGCAGAAATATTGGTGCTGATATAAAAGCCATCATGCTATCCTACTCACAGAAATTACCACAAAAGCTACTACTACTACTGGTGAAATTTTATATGCAGCCATACTAAGAACATTCAAAATACAGACAAATGTACTGAAGACAGCAATACTCCTGTCCTCAAACAGCATACTATCATCGGATCATGATAAACCCAGTACATTCACTTCTAACACTTGCAATTACTAAGTTCATCAGGTTTCAAAGTGCTCTGCACAACACACACCAAAATACTTGACATATTTTAGTGTGTTACGTAAAATACTTTATAATGAACTGAATCTAACACACTAGTTGTTACCAAAAGCAAACATAATTAACATACATGAACAACAGGAATCTACCAATTTTCGGACCACCTATCTCAAATTACTGAAAGATACTGGTGACCCAACCACCAAATTAAAAGGTTTGTTTGGAAACAACAAACTTAACGAGAATGTAACTCTGAACTGCCAGGTAAACCACACTCATGCTCAATAACACTAGCTATCAGAGGCACTTAGAAGACATCAGGAAGAAGCCAGTTGGCGTTAGGGATGTGACCAGAAGATTTGGCTTTGCAAAGAGAAACCAAGAGGGAGAGGCAGTACTGGAATTCTGTCAAGATCAATATTGGATGCTGAACGAAATATTTAAGGATCCAGGAGAGGCACTGATGACATAGAAAGAAAAGAGACAAATACGCTGTACATATTAGGATGAGACACAAGGATGTCATCACAGTCAGGCCAACATCTGCATTGTTTAGACAAGCAGACAGTCTAAGGAGAAGACAGACTAGAGCCATGAATCAGTCTGAAACTCAAAGGAATATAAAATTTAGGCCAAAGGCCAAGTGCTCAGACCTATGAGGTCATTCATCGCTGAAAGGGAAACCAAGAGCAAAAAGGTTCTAAAGGTGTAACAGGAGGAAAACTATGAAAAAGCTGTTAGCAGAGGGTGGCAGGTAAAATGGAAGAAAGAGAATATGAATGGAAGAACAGTGAAAGGAATGAAAGGGGCTGCAGCCATGGGCTGAAGGGATGCTGCAAAGAACCTTAAGTAATGCCTACAATGCACAGCATGAGGTGCACGGGCGGCACTAACCCCCTGTGGTGGAGGGCCATTGTTGCTGAATAAATTGTTTACAAAGCCAGATGATGCACTAATTGCATAAAATGAGCAGTACCACAAACATATGCTGTGTGTATTAGGATGAACCGTATGGACAGCAAAGGCAGGCTGACATCTGTATTGTCTGGACAAGCAGTTTTGAGTCTTAGGAGAAAATACAAAAGAGCCATGAATCAGACTGAAAACCAGAAGACAACAAGACAAAAGTCACTGCAATCAAATACACTAAGGTTCCCAAACACCTATCACTCAAGGGAGCACCAACAGAACTTTTGCTGTTGGAAGCACCTGACTCCTCTGACACCTGAAGGTTGCTTAAGTTCTATAATTTGAGATGTCCCTTATGACACAACAGTACAAAATTCTATGAAAAGCTCACAGAAAGGAGATTAAATTATTTTGGTCTTAATCAGAGCCTGAATTAACTGATGTTAAAATTCAAAGTTCTCTGAAATTAAACTCAAATGAACTTTAATGCTGACCTAAAGAATCCCTAGGCAACTGAGGGTATCCAAACATGAAACTGAAAAGTATTCATTGACCATTCAATCAAAAAAGCCCAACTTTTTAATGTCAGTGTTTTAATGATTATACTGTAGACTGAGCCTTTAACTTTACTGCATGAATATCAACAGCAAATTATTAGTAACAATTCTGTTTCTAAAAAAGACACTCACCTGACAAGTGTCCTGTCATCAATTGTAGCTTGCATTATCTTCTTAACATCTTCTACCTTACATTCACAATGGGATAATGCTCGTTCTCTGTAGAGAGAATAGTAGACGTCACCTGGGTTTCTTGAACAAAAGACTGCAGTAATTATAACTCTTGATACTGAAAACAAAAATGCTCAAATATCTTTACCCATAAGTTCAATGAAAAAATAACAAACAGCAATGTATCTTGCAAAATTCCCTTCCTGAACCTCTTTCCAGTGTTCCTAAAATTCAAACTCTCTGAAGAAGCACTGCTGCTGACAGCATATGAAGTGTATAAAGTACTGCTACACTAATTTCTCTTCTAACTGAGTGAATGTTGATCTTTTTGTAAGATGCAGTTTTAATGAAATAAGAAGCTGAATTTCTGAAAACATCTCTTTAAACAGCCATTAAAAAAAAAAACTTCTTAAAACAGCATAAAAAATCAGGGAAAATGAAGAGCATGAATTCATCTATGCCATTTTTAGCTATAATCTGACTCAAGGAAATGCTTTAATACACCTATGTCATGTCAACCAGCGAGTGAAGGAAGGTAAAATGTCAGAGGCCCTTTGTAGGATGAAGAATACCTTTGCTGTGGGGACATGTGATAACTTCATTCCAAAGCAGATGGTGATGGCTCCTCTGGGACCGTCCAAGGGTATCGTCAATTTCCGGGAGTCACCTGAAAATATGTAGGTAAATATATGATAAAATGCATTTCTGGACACATTTTCTAATTTATATATAGAATACTCTCTTGCAATATTATATATAGAATACTCTATTGCAATATTATATATAGAATACTCTATTGCAATAGTCTTTTATAGTTACAAAAAACAGAACCACTGTAACATCTTTTTCCATATCAATGATATGACTTGCATTTTATCTGCTTATAAAATGCAAGAATTTGTACCTTGTCATCATATTAACCATCATCAATAATGTAGTCCTGCATTTCAATTTAAACCTGGTTCATATGTAGCAATGCTAGGCTGAGCATTGTGGCCACATCATTCTACAACCTACACCATCAAATGAAGTTACATAGATAGAAGCAAGAGCGAAGGAAAAAGGCAAAGAAATTTCTGCCATTAAACAGAGTTGTTACTGATGGTGCACACTTTCTCCTCTTTCAGGCTTGTGGTACTAAAAGCAATTTCTTAAGGAAGCATCTTAGGCTTACTGTTATATCAACCGATCAATGAACACATCCACTCTAGCCTGTCATCAGACAGATTCCTTCTACTTGCAGTCTGCAGAGTCCCATTAGCATTCGCATTTTAGAAAAGAGTATAGATGCAATGAATATGATTCTGAAATTATATCTGTTTAACAATGATACAACAAAGACGCAGTAGCATAGGGAAAGGAGAGAGTCACAGTGGGTTGTTTTCGCATCACTTATTGATGCAGCACTGTCAAAGCAAAACAAGAGACGAGAGAGCGGCTATCTGAATAACATTTATCCTATCTTTAACAACATTATCTGTTCTGTTTCAAGTCGTAATAACCAATTTAACCATTACTTTTACTTTACAAGCTTTAGTTCACATTTGTGTTTCAAAATGTGTGTGCGCGTGTGTCTATAACGCGCAAGCATGAGTGTAGCCTGAATCACCACTCAGGGGATTCAAGCGCAGGTTGTGAGAGCGATAACACGCTTACTTTTTGTACTTAAGTTACATAATAAAACGAAATGGGAAGATGTGGTCTTTAAGACTTCTTATTTAACAAACCAGTGAGGTCCCCACGACGTACGAGGGTAAGTCAAAAAGTTCCAGGAAAAATTGTTGAATGATGTATTTACACAGGAATGAAACAACCCAAATACTTGGTAAACAATTATCTGTGATGTAGTGATCCATATAGACTTGTTACCTCAGTCATCCTCTTGCTACCGTGGTGTTAACATCTGCTTCAGAAAAGTAACTTCTTGAACCCATGGAAAATAAAAATTTTGAGATGAGAGCTAACATCAAGTTCCTGACCAAGCTTGATTGGAAACCAGGAAAAATTATTGAAGCTTTGCAACAAGTTTATGGAGATTCTTCTCCATCTAAATCAGTTGTTTATGATTGGATAAAGCGATTTAAGGATGGTCGGGAGGACCTCAAAGACAACCCAAGAGAGGGAAGACCATCGACTGCAAAAAATGAAAGAATTGTGGCTTTGGTGCAGAATCTAGTGGATGAAGATCGTCGGATTACTATTGTAAGGTGTCAAAGAAACGAGCAGGTAAAAGTTACTGCTACTTTATTACATGTTGTTGTATTGTATTAAGCCAACTCTTGTGTTGGCACGGGCCTTTCCCTTGTTTGGCCCGTAGGTGATCTGAAAATTTCAGAGGTCATTTGTTATAGGAAATGTGAAAGAGATTTAGTAGTAGAGACAGTTGTGGATGGAGGAAGGATGATGGTTGTAGTGGGAGGGAGCCATCATGTCACGGATAGTAGTAGTTTGAAGATGTAAGGCCTTTGAAAGAAAAATAGAGAAACATTGCAGGTGGGGTTGTCCAACCCTTTAAACCCTAGAGTCCCTGCAGAGTATTCTTAGTGGTAGAGTAGTTTAGTTGGAATAAGACAGAGATGATGTGTATAGGGCCTTTCGGTGAGGGGATGGGATGAGTTGAGGAGGATGATGGTGGTAGTTAAAGAGGGCCATCTTGGTTTGTTTGTAGTGGTAGTATGAAAGTACATATTAAGTGAGTTGGTGGCCAGTGCCACTCTGAACACACTTTAACATTACATTACTTAATTCAGCTGGAAAGTAGAAGGTGAGAAGTTTGAGTATTCTCATTGCATTGTTCTATCGTGGTGGCGGTAAATTTACTAGCAGCTGGGCATGTGTGTCGATGTCCTCGACTATTGCCTTTGCAAGTGTTGCTGCTATTTTAGCTGCGTCTGGTGAGTTTACATCAGCTTGTACTTCGCCTCTGAGCAGTGCTGTCTCTCTGCATTCTAGCAGGTAGTGTAGGAGAGGCTGCTGTGTTTCTTCCTCACAGTGCTCACATGGTCTGACACTGGGGTTAACAATTTCCCAGCAGGCTCTGTATCCTAGCCTTAGTCTGTGAATACATACAGCTAGTTTTTCGGTGTGTGCTGTCTATGGGGAGGCACTAGGTCGGTTGCCCATTTGTACCATCTGGCAGTCGGGGAGTGATCTGTCCATGCCCGTAGGTCTTCCAGCATGTTTGCTTTCATGAGCGGTTTTATGGCATTTTTGATCTGTTGTAGTGCAGGTTGTATGTGGACCTACTTTATTACAGATCCAGGCAGTTTATATAGCGGCCGACTGATGCCGGCCCGCGAGAGACAATGGAATTGACTGTGACCTGAGGTCGAAACAATAAACAATAATATGCAGTGAACGAGTATAAATTACAACACAAAAACATACAGAACTACAATATGGATACAGTCTTGATGCCTGTGAATGAAGAAACATGTGATACACAATGTGTGACATTTGTATAAATATGCATAAAGTAAAAATGGTTAAAAAATGCGTGACCTGGCACGTTTTAGGCGTGACTAATTGAGTTTGAAGAAAATGGGAAGTCACCAAAGAAAACATGCTCAGCGGAGACTTAATTAATGGCGCCGCCGAAACACTACGCCGGCGCCAATGTGGTGACTTTACACTATCGATATGATAGCTAATGAAACTGGGATCTCCCATGGTTCCGCATTTTCAATTTTAAATGAAAATCTTGGTTTGAGTAAACTTTCAGCACGTTGGGTACCAAAAGCGTTGCACGAAGACCAACTGCATCAAAAAGCTGAACTTTCTCTTGCAGTTTTAACGAAGATTGAATCAAATGAATCAAAGTTTTTTGACCGGATTATTACTGGAGATGAAACTTGGATCCATCAATATGACCCAGAAAGTAAAATTCAATCAAAGCAATGGTTACCAAGAGGTTCAGCTGCACCAGTGAAGTTCAAAGTAGCGAGATCTGCCCAGAAGGTTATGGCAACAGTGTTTTGGGACTCCAAAGGAGTGATTTTGATTGATTTCCTTGAAGGACAAAAACAATCACCAGGAACTACTACAAAGGTGTTTTGCAAAAACTGAAGACTGCATTGGCTAAAAACGTCGAGGAAAGTTGCACCGCAGAATTTTGTTCCATCATGATAACGCTCCAGCACATTCATCAAGGGTTGCAAGAGAAGTCCTACGGAAATTTAGGTGGGAAACTCTTCCACATCCTCCTTATAGTCCTGATCTTGCTCCTTCAGATTTTTTCCTGTTCCCAAAACTCAAGGAACACTTAAGAGGAGTCTGGTTTGAATCTTTGGATGCTGCTAAACATGCAGTTTCAACATGGTTTAATAGAAAGGCCCCAAATTTCTACAAAGAAGGGTTGCAGAGGTGGAAACAGCGCCTTGAAAAGTGTATAGAGTTAGATGGTAGATATGTAGAAAAATGATGTTTGAATTTCCTTAAATAAAGAGTATATTGAATTTTTCCTGGAACTTTTTGACTTACCCTCGTATTTGGTGGCAAGCGGTCTTGACAACATTATGGCAGAAGGTCAAACTTTCACCTCTCTCCAAGCATAACCTGGTACTTTTAACAAACACAAAAAACATCTTTTTGAGATGTGAAGGCTACATCTCGAAAGATATACTCAATGGGGGATGAGACTGATACACTCAGTCGACTATAAATTCCCCGTCCAAGTAATCACTGCTAATGATTACAAACAAGCAGAATTCTTAAACTTCATCTGCTAGAAGGATGAGAGATAGTACATCATCAGCGATAGCGATGCAGAAGGACACACTTAGAAGAAATCAAGGTAAGAAGTGAGAGCTTAAAAAAAAACATACAAAAGAAAAAGAAAGAACTTTAACAATCGTCATTCATACAATCGCGAGCAATTCCTGTCACATTCTTCACTGCTCCTACAACAAATAAGATGACGTTCCCAAGTCGCAACGTTGGTTTTGCATCCTGTTGGACAAGAATCAAGCACCGAGGAGAGAAGGAAGTAGTTGTATCCTGCCGAGTGCCATCTTCACTTAACCGTATCAACAATCAAGTCCGAGAGAAGTGAGAAGCTGTTGTCTGCTGCGTTTCGTCGCCGTGATCGACAACAATCTTCACCACGGATAAATAGGAACGAGTTACGCGTGTTGAAGAAATAAGAACGTACTTCTAATTCCTCTCGTTTTTCAGAATTGCCTGAATCCTGTTGCGAAGTTTTTCATAATAAGCAGATGCCTGTGTCCTGCAATCAAATCGTGTTGACCATCAGCGTCGACCTACTTCGGCACAAGAAGTGAAGCTGCCAGCCCGATGGCTTCCGGCGATTCTCCCATATAAACCACAGCCAAGTCTACTTATTTCTTAGTATTTAGGGCTGGGCAGTGGTGTCACCTAACAGCAAAAACTTTAGGAGGATTTCCTTTCTTTTTATCAACTTATGAGGTTGCGTTCAACCAGAGTGTATTCACCTAATTCCTTTGGGAGATCAAATAGAGGTAGAGGTGCTAATAGGCCTAGAGGTAATGTAAGAAATACCAACAATATGCCCTCAGGTGCAGGAGCAAGCGCAGTTGCGGGCCCAGACCCAGACTCAAAAAACATTCACAGTCGTGAATACTCGATCAGCAATAGTGCCTTTCCAAGGCTTAGTAGCAACGGTCAGTTGACTCAAGGGGTCGAAAGCTGGATCACATCCATTGATGCCCACTTGCTATCTAAAAAAGTAGTGGATCCCGTTATACAATTACAAGAGGCAAGGTCATTTATTGACTGTGCCAAGGATGATGCTGGCTCTTGGTTATGCACGGGTTCATTTCAGGATTGCCAAACCTGGGATGATTATGTTACGAAAGGCTATACGGTACTGAGTCCGATATGGACGAAGTCCTGGCGTTGAGGAGTATCTTAAATTAGCAGATAAGAAAGGCGTATCACTAATTGATCAAGCTGGCCTTATAGCAGATAAATTTCAAGAGTGGCATTCAAAGCTACTTAGCTCCTCTTGGGTTAATGGTAACGTGATGCGCACCGCAGACGTATGCCGTTTAATGAAACTTGCCGTAGTGACTGGTATGCTGCCAGACAGATTAGTGCGTTGTTTCGATGTCAAACTTGATAAAACCTCAAAGTGGGAACAAAAGCAATCAGAATAGCACCAATACTGGTAGTAGTTCTGCTGGTGGTAATATTAAGAAAAACGCAACTCAGAATCAGTATCAGAAAAAGAAATATCAGGGAAAGAAATATCAACACAACCAACAAGGGCACTCTAATGTGAACGTGGTCCAGGATCAAAATAGTTCACAGAATTTTCCCAGTGTCAAGGAGAAAGCCGTGACAACCTAATGGTCTCTAAGGGTAAAACTAACAATGTTGAGTTGCAAGTAAGTAATGTGTTTAATACGTTGACTGATCAGTGCACTGGTGAGGCAGTTGTAAAGGAGTGTGATAGTAATTGTGATTTATCAGGTAATCATTCAGTTTTAGACATGACTAGAATTCTCACACTTATTCATAGGAATATAGAGGAAAGACCTGTTATTAAAGGAGTCAGTAAACATCACAAAGCTTTTACCTTGTTCCTAGATAGCCTACTGGTAGTCCTCGTAATTTGATGGATTTAAAATCTCACCATTTACTGTTCCCAGATTTTCCCATAGAGAAGACTAATGTTAAACTGGCAGGTTTGGGAAATAACGACTTGAATATAGTGGGTACTGTCAGAATTCAGTATAAGATAGGTAAAATGATTTTTACCGATGATTTTATTGTAGTAAATGGGATTAATATATATCCAGTAGTCATTCTAAGAATAACATTGTTATGGTTCCGGCCAAGAGTGGTGTCTTTGTTAAGGGGAAATTTGTCAAATCATCTCACACCTTAAAAGCAAACTCTGATCATAAGGACGTACCAGAGGAAAAAGTTACTTACACTGAAGAGCCAGTTAGTGTTTGGAATATATCAGAAATTAATCAGTCAACTCAACATAACATTTTTTCGCAGGTAATATCTATTTTGAATTACTATATAGAACCAAATGTACCTTCGTACATCACTGTTATTGCTAAAAAGGTCTTACCTGGATCCGAGATCATGGTATTAAATGAATCCATTAAAGTTCATGGTTTATCTGCGACCAAAGCGCTTTACACAGTTGATAGCAACCACCAAGCTGTGATTGAAGTTTTTAATCACCTAAATAAGGAGTTAATAATAAATGAAAACACACCCTTGACGGATGTTGTGGTATATCATCATAGGATTTTGTCAGTAGCAGAAGTAGAAAATGATCACTTAACAAGTGACAGTGTTATCTTAAATTCAATAAAAGGTAAGTTGATTGAGGACATAAAAGACGTAGATGTCAGGGAAAATTTTGAGGAGTTACTAACAAGGTATAGCGATGTATTCACTACTAACAGTGGCTGCTTAGGTAAAACTAGTGTAACTGAACATCAGATAAGGTTGAGAGATCCTTCCTACAGACTGCCCATGAAGTTCCAAAATGAAATAACAGAGGAAGTCGAGAAAATGCTTAAAGAGGGCGTAATAAAGAAAGCTGTCAGTCCGCATAACTTTCCATTAATTGTCGTCCCCAAGAAAGATCGTACTTGGAGGTTTTGTGTTGATTTCAGGAAACTCAGTGATTAAACTATCCCAGATAGATTTCCTGTGCCTTGTACTGATGATATTTTGTCGGTTTTAGGTCAATATTCTTATCTTACTTCCTTAGATCTGTTAAGAGGTTTCCATCAGATCCCTTTGGAGGAGAGTAGTACACAATATACAGCATTTAGCACCTCCAGGGGCCATTTTGAATTTTTGAGGATGCCATTTGGGTTGCGTTGCGCACCTATCACCTTCACGAGAACGATTAACTTAGTTTTTGGAGATATGTTAGGTGACATCCCTCATGTATATTATGTGGATGAATAAGTTATATTTCCACATACGCTTGAAGAACATCTTAGGAAACTGGAGCTTGTTTTCCAAAGACTTGAGGCAGTGTAATCTGAAGGTAAAGTTATCAAAATGTGACTTCTATAAACAGGAACTAGTATACTTAGGTTTTGTTGTGTCAAATGATGGTTTAAAAGTGGTACATGACAAGATTTCAGCTATAGAGAAATTTCCTGAACCCACCTCAGTGAAAGGTGTCCAACAATTTCTAGGTATTGCTGGGTATTATAGGCGATTTGTCTATAATTTTTCAGTAATCGCAGGACCTTTGACTGATCTGACAAGGAAAGGAACAGATTTTAAATGGGATGTCCAACAGCAGTCAGCTTTTAACACTCTGAAGGAGAAGTTACTGTCTTCACCAATCTTGATTTTTCTAGATTATAATAAACCCATTTTACATTGCTACAGATGCTTCTGACTATGGGGTAGGCAGTGTCCTGCTACAATGGAAACTGATAACTACACCCCATAGCATTCTATTCCAGAAAGTTGAAACCCGCTGAGAGTAAATATGCTGTTATAGGCAAAGAGGCCCTAGCCATTGTCAAGTCTTGATGTATAATATAGGCTATCATATATGGCTATGAGGTTAACGTGTTGACGGATCACAAACCTCTTTGTGACTTCTTTAAGGGACGAGATGGCATATGATAATACAAGATTTTGGTGCTAAAATAGGGTATTTTCCTGGCAAGACTAATATAATCGCTGGTGCATTATCCAGGAACCCAGTGCCGTCTCATACACATAATCCTTCTGGATTTGATGATGATATATTGACGTTACAGTCTGTTAATGTTAATGTTACTACAGAGAATCAAATAACCTCAGAATTATCAGGTAATGCTGCAGATGACTTAGACTGGAGTCATGATGTTATGCTAAGAGAACAACTGCAAGATGAGAAGTTGAGTAAATTAATAGAAACGCTACAAGGAGATGAGAATACTGAAGCTTATAAAAAGTGTGTAACGGAGAATTATTCAATAGTTGATGATGTCTTATGTCGGAACGTTCCAAGGAAGACCAAAAGTAGCTTCCATATTAACACAAATCAGGTAGCTATGCCTAAGAAACTGATACCCGTCGTGGTAAAATGGCTGCACACAAACAAATTGAATGCACACCCCGGTTTCTCTACCATGCTAGCTAAAGCACGAAACATGTTTTACTTGACTTCAGTGTCTATGGATATCCATAATTATGTTAAATCTTGCGAGGTTTGTCGTAAGAATAAAGGTTATGTTAGAAACCATTATCTTTAGGTACTTATCCTGTAGCGCAGAAACCGTTTGGGAGGGTGTATGTAGATTTGCTTACAGGTTTCTATGAAACTCAAAGGGGTAATAAACATTTACTAGTGACTATAGATGCTTTAACAAGGTTTGTAGAAATGTTTCCTTCGAAGAGTAAAACAGCACAAGATCTCGTGTGCTAGAGTCTTTTGTGATGGTTTTATTTGCCGACATGGCATACCTAATGTTTTAATATCAGTCTCAGGTGGTGAGTTCAATAATGCTTTTCTAGTTTCTTTCTGTTCATTCTTAGATATAAAAAAGATTAATACATTGGTCTATCATTCTGAATCTAATGGCTTGGTAGAAAGGGTGAACCGTAAACTCTTGGATATACTTAAGGTTACCATAGGTGGTATGGATCCTAATTGGGATTTAGCAATTCCAACAGTAGTGTGTACAATTAATACTGCTTATCATTTGTCAATAAAGATGTCTCCTTACGAAGCTGTTTATGGAATCAGAATGAGGTCGCCTTTTGATGTGTTGAATTCCACAGAGGTTATACCTGACCCATTAAAAAACGCTGTTGATGTCAGCAAAGTGAGGTTTGACATACTTTATAAGCAGTTATCAGATGCCAATGTTGTTATGAAGAGGGATCATGACAAAACGGCAAAAGCTTATAAACCTTATGCAGTTGGTGGCAGAGTTTAAGTAAAGGTTAATGTTAGGAAAGGATTAAACTATAAATTAACACCAATTTTTGATGGTCCATTCCAAGTTCTAAGTTGTTGTTAGCCAATAGGTTGAAAATTATGAATTTAAGCAATCCAGATGATGAAAGAATAGTCAATGTTTCGCAAATCCGCGCTTAGTACTGTGGATATGCACTGTGATTAACTGAATCCTTGTTTACTTAGGTTGTAATGCTTTGTTTACAATTTACCTTAATTTTCCTATATTCTTTCATTTAGCTAATTGTTGTGTTTATTTTTCTTGGAGTGCTTCTACAAGTTGTTCTTATTTTGCAGGTCCAGTCATGAAGTCTGTTTATGTCTTCATAATTATGTGTACCTCAGGCACGATCGCTTTTCCAAGGGGAAGTTCCACTTTTTCAATAGGGCCTGGGACAATAGTTGAAAAACCCTAGACTTCTTTTTGGTCACTAATATTTAGTGACTGAAGTGACTATGGACGCAATTTTCCTTTCACGAGAATCTAGAATCCAAAGGGAAAAAACATTTTACTCTTAATCACACAGGACCTATTTCGCCCATTTATGACGTGGCTGAACTTTTGTTTAAAGAAGTTAATGGAAAGTTAGTAGACACAAGAATTAAGGTAAATGAGCTTTTGAAATGGTCTATCCCACATGATGTAGTAGAACTTAGAAACTCGTTTTTGTTTGCTGCACTTAGTGGTTTAGGTATCTTGGGTTCGGTAGTTGGTATAGGTCTTGGATTAGCAAACCTGTTTAAGTTGAGCTGCTTGAGCATGGACAAGACGCGATTGTCTCTCAGTTGAATAAGCAGTTACAGACTATTAATAGCTTAGTAGGTGAATTAAATGATGCTACAAGTCTTCTACAAGACATGGGTGATACTCAGTTATTAGTAACGACTTTTTCTTATTACTATACGAAAATATCACAGATGTATGATAAGATCATAACTTTTGAAGAAAAAACTAAAGATTATATTAAAACTATAACTTTGGCAGTCAAAGGAGTTTTATCACCACATTTGTTGCCTATAAAGGACTTGATGCAGATTATCTGTAATGCTCGTGATAGAATGGGTTGGAAACCGTTAGTTGAACCGCACAGACTTGAGTTTTACTATAGTTTAATTTCTGTGAGGGTTGAACAGGGTAAAACATTAATCACTCTTCCCTTTAATCCTTCCGATCCTTGGGAGTCCTACGTTTTGCAACCTTTTCCTACTGGGTTCGGGGCTTCCGCAATTCCAAAGGTATCCAATTATAGGGCATTAGTTTTGTTGTCTAGGACTGAGAACTTATACGCAGTCGTATATGACGGTGACAAACATGCACTGAACTGCATCAATTCTCTAAATTCTAAGATCTGCTCAGTAGACAGACTCGTTTGTTTTCCAAGACGTTAACGCTCATTCGTGTCTGCTGCAATTTTTTTTGTATTAAAATCTCATTACAAATATCAATTAATTTTATACAAAGTTTTCATAACAATTATATCAACAATATAACATAATAAGAAAGATATTTGAAATGGAGTATATTTCATAATTTCAAATATTATTACAAATAACATTAATTTAATATGCACAAATTTTCATAAAAATTCAACAATGTAACATAAATAGGAAAAATTTGGAATGGAAGTGCATTAATTTCATGAATTCAAATATTATTCACGTATTTACTTGTGAAATGTTTTTCAAGTTCATATGCATTTGATAATACCCATTTTGTGTACTTTATTTTACATTTTAATATTGAAATGATTTGTTGACTTGGTAACACCTCTTTTCTACTATACCACATACAATTTACATACTCAATAATAAGTATATTTAATGTATTTTTTTCTTCTTTTTCTTTATAATCGAAATCCAACATCAATACTTTTATTGGATACTGAACTTTTATATCACATACCTCTTCAATCAAATTCTGGAACCACTTCCAAATTTTTTAACATATTTACAAAAATAAACAACATGTAGATGATTTTAATTTTCCGTGCATTTATTGCATAAATTATTATCAGCAATATTCAATATCTTTAGTCTTTCCTTAGTAGCCAAGGATTCATACAAAAATCTATACATAATACTTCTTTGATAGGAGTCAACAAATTTGCAATGAAAGGTTACTCCATATATAACCCCAATTATGCAAAGGGTTACAATGGGCTTATGGGTTGGCATCAAATACTGATAAATATTCTTACTTTTGATATGTGGAAATTTAGGCATTCTCAATAATTTCCTTATATTACCAATAATTATATTATAAAGAGGGAGTAGCAACATAAGACACATTAGGGCAATCCTCTACAACCCACAACAAATTTATTCTAATACACGTGTAATATAAGGCTAACTCTCGTCCATAACTGTCACATAACATAATATTCAAGAACGTACTTGTTAAAATAGCTGCTGCTTTATAAAACACATTAATAACCCCAATACCACCTTCTGTTTTTGGCAGATACAAGGAATCCCTCTTAATTGGTTGATAAGTTCCACACTACAAATACCGGAAAATAGATTGTTCTATAATTTTCGCTTTCTCTTTCCCTAATGGAAATACATGACACATGTACCAGACTTTACATAAAATAAGAGAATTTACAAGAATAGCCTTTTGATATAGAGACAAGTATCGAGTCGAAAGCATATTTATTTTACCTGAACTTTATTGATTAAAGCATCCCAGTTTTCATCTACCATTTCATTATAATCATCGGTTATCAATATGCCTAATACCCATCACTTATTTTTCTGTTGTATCCAATCAAGTGGCCATACATTTTTGTCCTTCCAATTACCTAAACCCATGACACAAGTCTTATCTCTATTTAGTTCTGCACCAGTAGCTAGCTCAAATTGCTTTATAATACTAAATACTACTTTAATACTTCTTTCTTTACTAACAAAAACTGAGCTGTCATCAGCAAAACCAACAACAGAACACTGGAACCCATTTGGGAGGTTCACTGGCACAATTTCATTACTTTGTTTTATTGTTCTGTATAGAGATTCTTGAAACAATACATATGCTATCATTGACACAGGACATCCTTGCCTTATGGATCTGTCAACAGGAAAAAAGCCACTAACAATCCCATTTACACAAACTGCACTTGTGCATCCATTATATAACATTTTAATTTTCATGATAAGCAGCTCTCTAAAACCCATCCGTGATAGTGTCTTAAACATGAACCTCAAATTAACTCTATCAAAAGCCTTACTCCAATTCAGGTTAAGTAGAGCACAATCCAATTTATTTTCATTTGCATAATAAATTACATCCCTAATTAGAGTATTACATTTCACTATTGATCTTCCTTTAACAGAACAAAACTGTTCTCGTGATATAACTTTATGAAGAACACTTTTTAATCTATTAGCCAAGATTTTTGCAATGCATTTATAATCCGTATTCAGTAAAGAAATAGGTCTCCAGTTTTTTAAGCACAATAAATCACCATTTTTGGGTACTAATTTCAATATACCCTTTTTTTGGCTTTTTCCTAATTCAGTGTCTAAATCTATCGCAAACTTAATCATTTCAGAAAACTCTGACTTAATTACATTCCAAGTCTTTAAATAGAATTCCAGAGGAAGACCATCTTCACCCGGAGTTCTACCTTTATTCATCATCTTTAACGTATTTAATACCTCTTCAACTGATACCCCTCTGCATAACATTTCATTGTCCTCATCAGTTATTGTGCTCTCTATACAATTTAGAAAACTATCTTGTAGCTGCTCTTCATTATTTATCTTTGAGAATAGTTTTTCATAATGCTCCTTTACATGACAGACTATCGCCTTTGTCACACCGCTTTCTAACCTCAGTTGCCTAATACTATTTCGCTTCCCTCCGAGTTTCTCTTTACCTAATAAATGTGCAGATAATCTCTCGCCATTTATTCTCTCTTCTGTCCTTAACCTAATCTTTATACCTTCACATATTTCATCTTTTATTGATTTTATTCTATCTTTTAGTCTTCATTTCTTCAAATTTATTGTAACCAACAGCAGCTTTACTTGATAAGTATTCAAGATAATTTTGCAAAAATTTTAGAGTGCCACACTTCTCTCGTATAGCTTGTTTAGACAGCCTTATGAAAAGCTCTTTTGATTTTGGTTTCACAAATGTATCCCACCATTCCATAATATTGGAGTATTTTATTCTTTCATTTCTTAAAAAATGCCATAATCTTTCAAATTTCTCCATGAAGTCGTCCCTCTCCAATAATGAAACATTTAACTTCCATATTCCTCTACCTATTTTACAACGATTATCAAGCAGAAATTCAGTTAATATCATATTATGGTCCGTTAAAGATAATGGGATATTTTTACAATTCTTAATATTACTATACAAGTCAGTCACGTACGTACACGGTCAATTCTTGAAGCATAATTGCCTAGGATGTACGCATATTCGGGAATATTGTTCAATGCAAACCAAGCGTCTTTCAATCCTAAATGCTGTACTAAGGATTTAAGACCTTTTGATACATACGTCTCATTACCTGTACTAACATCTCTACCCGAAAGTACGCAATTGAAGTCACCAGCAAAAATCAAATTTGATATTATGTTGTTCCTTAAATAATACAAAATATCCACAGAGAACAAATTCTCCCTCTCTATCTCCCTTTTTACTTGAACCTGACGGTGCGTATACGTACATTCAATAAGGAGAGGTTTATATCATTATACTGTATCCTTGTAAATAATATATTTCCAGTGTCATCCTTTTCACTGTTAATAACTGAAATATTTGACCTTTTATTAAACAGAAAACACGTACCACCTTTAAAGCTAGTAGGCATATTCATTACAACCTCAAAGTAATCCTCTAAATATTTTACTTTATTCACATCTCTAATATTATGTTCTTGAAGGTATAATACATCAATTTTATATTGATCAACTAACATCTTTACTTTCAACTGCTTATTAAGCTCATTTAGACCACAAATATTTAATGAAGCCGTAACTAAGGCCATTTTAAGGGGTATATTAAAATAAATGCATACTAATTATTTACCTATTTTAGCCAGTTTAGAACATCCATTTTTACCATTACTATTATTATCATCATCATCATGTTTGTGTTTACCAGAATTCTGATCACTAGAAAGACCATGATCATCTACATTATCAACAAACAAATCCTGGCTTTCATTTAAGGGGTCTGACAGACAACTCAGAAAAAACAAAACATTCTTCTTCACTATTATTCGATACTTTTAAGCATTTCTGTCCATTGTCCTTTTTAATGGTCATTTTTACACCTGAACTGTCGTCGTTATCTGTAGCAGCTTGCCATTTCTGTCGTACTGGTATTTGGCTTTTATCTCCGCTCCTATTCTTGTTACCCTTTTCTCTTCTTCTTTTGTTGCCTTTCGTATCACTCTCTATTAAGGTTTCCTCTGGAATTTTAGTATTCCTCTTAGACTCACCATCCATATCTTTTTCACCTTCACCCTTTGCTTCTTTACGAGTTTCTTTTTCCGTTGGTATTTGCTCAACTTCTTCACTCTTGACTGTTTCTTCGGTTACTATCTGCATGTCGTCTTCTTCGTATTCCAACTTCCCTCTATTTGTAATTTCTTCATTGTGCACTTCTGCTGCTTCTGTTTCTGTTTCTACTTGCACAACTTCATCAGAAGATAGATAACTGCAAACGAGCAAATACTATCTCTTCGTCACTGTCTTCACTCATTCGATGATCTTCTGTTCCCTCTTCTAGTCCTTCTTCTTTATTTATTTTTTTACCTTCTTGGTTTCCCTTTCCCTGAGTGCTTAGATCTTTGTCAGCTTCACTATTTGTGTATACATCAGTCTTCTCTTCACTAATATCAGTTCCTGTTTGGCTATCATTTACCTCTCGTCCCTCAATGTTATTTCCTTCTCTTGTTTGTTCTCCATCATCACCATTATCCTCCTCTGATATATTATCATTTCTTTGCCTGCTTATGTCAGGAAAGTCTTTTTCATTCCACATACTGGCTCCTTCCATAATATCAATGTTACAGTCTTTTACTAGATGGCCTTCTTGTCCACATCTGTAACAGGTTCTTTTCTGCCCATTATAATATAATACACTTAAATTAAAACCAGACACACTTATCGATGGAGGAATTTTATCTCTAATCTTCATCTTTATTGTCCGTATCCCATTCAGCAGGCCTTTCAGGGGTCCCATACTGAATCTGTTGCTTCTTATTGAATCCACTTTTCCATATCTGCTCATAATGTTTATTATCGATTCATCAGACAATTCAAAGGGTGCATTCCTTATCGATACATATGTATACGAAGTACTTATATTCACAACTTTCACACTATCTACCTCATTTATCTTAATATTCTTATCCTCAAATTGCCTGGCTATTTCCAGGAATTTGTTCTCTGAGCTGAACTTAACCACTACTTTATTCCTGCTTACATTCTGTACACCCAAAAGATCAGCAATATCAAGTCTCATTTCGCTGAATAACACATTACATACGTTTTCGATGGACATATAATCTCCCAGGAATTGTAGACCAATGGAGTCCTTTCTCCTTAAATAACTTGGAAACGAATCCATGTTGTTTTAGCGCTGTAACTCATAAAACAACAAAGAGAACGGGTAAAATTTATCATAGAAAACGGACCATCCCCAAGGCAAACGCCTCGGGGTATAAACAAACGTTTCCAGTACCCTTGTCTATTTTAGTCTCTATTTGCACTATTCTTGCATTTATAAAACTTTTCACCTAAGTCTGTGTACTCACATCACTTCACGATGCTCCATGCATTGTTACCAGTGCCTGAGTACATTAAAATTAAGACCAAAATACAGAGCGAAAATAAACAAAGGTTCTTGTGACGAAATCTTCTTCTTCTTTTCATTGTCTGCTGCAATTAGTTCTTAATGGGACTTTCTCG
>NW_027100730.1:3039333-3054333 GCF_040412425.1 Macrobrachium rosenbergii
TCCTCTACTGTGCATGCGCAAATCCATGACGTAGTAAAATTCTCACAATGACATCAGCTGATCGCACCCACGCAGGCCTGGCAGGCCACACTTCTGTCAGAGACCATGCGTACGAGGCTGGGTAAACAAGTGTGGCTGTTTACATACAGCGACGTCAATCGAGAACAGTTTCCAACATGCTTTCGCAAAGTTTTTACGGTAAAACTAGCGGAAATTTGTTAGTGCATCACATAAGAGACGTCTGGATTTTAGGCAGGGCTCTGAATCTCATTTTTCATTATCATATATATCGATATTTAGAGAATTTTGTTGGCTTTCTCATAAAACATAATTAATTCACCCAACTGTTATAGCTTTTGAGCTACGAACGATAATGTTGACAACGGTAACATTTTTTGTTTTGTTTCGAACAGCTTATAACGTCAAAATGAAACTGTTCCTGTTACCAAAGCCATTTTTCTTGACTCTCACTTTATTCCTCAACCTTTCCTCTACATTTTTGTATATTTACAAAGTAATTTCTATGAAAAAATCCGAGGTAGAGTTCTTCAAAAAAAATGTCTAGCGATAATTCTCACCGTATGCCTGGCGGCGCGCTCTGTTTCTTACCCACTTTTCTATCAATTTTTCACCAACTGGACTTATTCGTTTTTCATTGTTTTATATGTCGATATTTAGAGAATTTTCTTGGCTTTCTCATAGAAAATAATTAATTCGCCTAACTGTTATAGTTTTTGAGCTACGAACAATAATGTTGACAACGGTAACTTTTTTCGTTTCGATCAATTTATAACGTCAAAAATGAAACTGTTGCTGTTACCAAAGCCATTTTTCTTGACTTTCCCTTTATTCTTCAACTTTTCCTCTACTTTGTCGTATATCTACAAAGTAATTTCTATGAAAAATAACCGAGATAGGGCTCTTCAAAAAAGATTTTTCTAGCGATAATTCTCACCATAGGCCGGGCAGAGCGCTCTGTTTCTCGCCCTCTTTTCTATCAATTTTTCACCAACTGGACTTATTTGTTTTCCATTTTTTATATGTCAATATTTAGGAATTTTATTGGCTTTCTCATAAAAAATTATTCATTCGTCTAACTGTTATAGCTTTTGAGCTACGAACGATAATGTTGACAACGGTAACATTTTTTCGTTTCAATCAAATTATAACGTCAAAATGAAACTGTTGCCGTTACCAAAGCCATTTTTCTTGACTCTCACTTTATTCTACAACTTTTCCTCTACATTTTCGTATATTTACAAAGTAATTTCTATGAAAAATAACCGAGATAGGGCTCTTCAAAAAAAACTTTTTTCTAGCGATAATTCTCACCATACGCCGGGCAAATCGCTCTGTTTCTTACCTCTTTTCTATAAATTTTTCACCAACTGGACTTATTCGTTTTTCATTGTTTTATATATCAATATTTAGAGAATTGTGTTGGCTTTCTCATAAAAAATAATCCATTCGCCTAACTGTTATAGCTTTTGAGCTACGAACGATAATGTTGACAACGGCAACATTTTTTTTCGTTTCAATCAAATTATAACGTCAAAATGAAACTGTTGCCGTTACCAAAGCCATTTTTCTTGACTCTCACTTTATTCTACAACTTTTCCTCTACATTTTCGTATATTTACAAAGTAATTTCTATGAAAAATAACCGAGATAGGGCTCTTCAAAAAAAACCTTTTTTCTAGCGATAATTCTCACCATACGCCGGGCAAATCGCTCTGTTTCTTACCCTCTTTTCTATAAATTTTTTCACCAACTGGACTTATTCGTTTTTCATTGTTTTATATATCAATATTTAGAGAATTGTGTTGGCTTTCTCATAAAAAATAATCCATTCGCCTAACTGTTATAGCTTTTGAGCTACGAACGATAATGTTGACAACGGCAACATTTTTTCGTTTCAATCAAATTATAACGTCAAAATGAAACTGTTGCCGTTACCAAAGCCATTTTTCTTGACTCTCACTTTATTCTACATGTTTTTCCTCTACATTTTCGTATATTTACAAAGTAATTTTATGAAAAATAACCGAGATAGGGCTCTTCAAAAAACTTTTTCTAGCGATAATTCTCACCATAGGCCGGGCAGAGCGCTCTGTTTCTCGCCCTCTTTTCTATCAATTTTTCACCAACTGGACTTATTTGTTTTCCATTTTTATATGTCAATATTTAGGGAATTTTATTGGCTTTCTCATAAAAAAATTATTCATTCGCCTAACTGTTATAGCTTTTGAGCTACGAACGATAATGTTGACAACGGTAACATTTTTTCGTTTCAATCAATTTATAACGTCAAAATGAAACTGTTGCCGTTACCAAAGCCATTTTTCTTGACTCTCACTTTATTCTACAACTTTTCCTCTACATTTTCATATATTTACAAAGTAATTTCTATGAAAATAACCGAGATAGGGCTCTTCAAAAAAATCTTTTCTAGCGATAATTCTCACCATACGCCGGGCAGAGAGCTCTGTTTCTTGCCCTTTTTTCTATCAATTTTTTCACCAGCTGGACTTATTCGTTTTCCATTCTTTTATATGTCGATATTTAGAGAATTTTGTTGGCTTTCTCCTAAAAAATAATTCATTTCCCTGACATTCATAGTTTTTGGGTTACGAACGAAAATATGAAAATAAGTAAAGATTTTTTTTTTTCGTGAAATAACTCACATTTTTTTGTATTTAGAGGGCTGGGACTCTTATTCTGACTATTCCACCATAAAATATAAACATTTTGAAAAAAAGGACAGCAAATTGAACGTTGTTGGCATAAAATTTATATTTTTGCTGAATTTTCGAAATAATTATTTTTTCGCACTGTCGAGCGCTCCCAGACACATCGGGGCTCATGTGCCCTCAGTGATGTGATAACTATACAGATATGAAAGGGCTAGTAGGGTGACCTCTGCCCAAATGCACTCCCACCTCATCAAGGAGTTCCTAAAACTGTAAAGAGGACTCATCCACACTCTCCTATCTATTCAGACCTTTCCGCTTCAATACCCCTATCCCATATTGCTTTACAACTCTTTCTATCTCTATAGTCTCATTACTCTTGCAGCCTTAGAATTATAAACGTATTCAACACACACACACATACTACATATATACACATGCAAACCCACATACATATATATACTGTATGTGTGTGTGTATATGTATATTTGTATATACAAAACCCACAATGTCTCGATATTTCTTGTAAAATTGAAAACTTGCGGATCACGAAAGCGGCGCTGAGGCTTGCCCTTATTCGAACCAGACCAGTTTTTCTCACTTCTTACCCCTAGTTTAGTGGGCAGAATGAAGGTAGTACCTCAGTCAGATATTAGAAACAGTAAGTAATGTCTCAAGAAGGGTCAGAACTTGCGCTCTCGGCTCCTGCTTATTCTACCGAGATGGTCTACGCCATGAGGACATCATTTAATATATAAACATGAGAGATATACAATCAGATATGAGAAGCACCCAATTAATTTCTGCAACTACAAATCTAATACAAAGTTACCTTCATAAACTACGGCAGACAGCAACGTCAATATCAGGTTTGCGTGCCACAGATGTCTCTGTATGTAAAAAAAAAAAATCCCCTAAAAAACCTTGCGAGCGCAAATGAAGCCGAGCAGCACAGGCTCCTTCATAAAACACCACAAAGTCTGCAGATGCGGCAACGGAGAAATGATATTATGAATGAAAAAAAAAAAAAAAAAGAAAATCTACGTTTACCAGAATGATTTGTTGCACAATACAAAAATATAAGATTACTTTAAAAAACACTTCTAAATAATCAGACGTGTCATACTACCTCAACGTGACCAAACTGTACGTTTACATTAAACACTAAAGAGTAACCAGGTCTTTTAACCTGAGAGCAATGAAATTCTGCCAAAGATGAATACTGCATGGAAAATTTTGTATAAATCACCCACACCTATGTAAGTAAAAATAAAAAGCCAACCTGATTCAGAATATTTTATAAATACCTAGAGTTAACAGAATATATATATATATATATATATATATATATATATATATATATATATATATATATATATATATATATATATATATATATATATATATATATATATATATATATATATATATATATATATATATATATATATATATATATATATATATATATATATATGCTAAATGTTGTTGGCAGTATGGAAAGGTTATCACCATACAAGACGATCAGGAATCAGAGACATCCATCTCTCCCTCTTCTAAGGACCACTGACAAATTTTATCTTCAGGATAATTACAGAAAATGTAATTTAAACTATATCAAACCTTGAGACATTAATTTTTTTAAGAATGCTATTTTTTTTAAAGAATGCCCACTATAATTGTGGGGAAATAGCCTTAAACGCAAAATACAAAACTGCACCGAAATATCCAAACAGAAAAACAAAGGAATGATGGCCAAGCGACATTTTGCTTCAGAAAAGCAAGGAAGGAAGCCCTGGCCCTGTCGCGCACGAACCAATCTCCTTTACTAAAATACGAAAAACAAGTAAAAAATGCGCCGAAGTTTCTTCGGCGCAGCCGAGTTCTTTGTACAGCCGCTACAGCGTATAATCAAGGACACCAAAAACAGATCTATCTTTCGGTGGTCTGGGTATAATGCTGTATGAGCCGCGGCCCATGAAACTTTAACCACGGCCTGATGGTGGTCTATCCTATATCGTTGCCAGAAGCACGATTACGGCTAACTTTAACCTTAAATAAAATAAAAACTAGTGAGGCTAAAGGGCTGCAATTTGGTAAGTTTGGTGATTGGAGGGTGGATGATCAAGAAATCAATTTGCAGCTCTCTCTCTAGCCTCCTCTGTAGTTTTTAAGATCTGAGGGCGGACAGAAAAAAGTGCGGAAGGACGGACAGACAAAGCGGCACAATTGTTTTCTTTTGCAGAAAACGAAGTACAAGTCCGATTTCGTACCTCAAAGAGCAATTTCCCGAAGTTGAGTTTTGCAGCAGCTGCCGTTTAAGACTTTATTTACTATTTTCTGAGTGGTGATCAAGACCACAATAATAAAATTTAAAACTGAAAAGTTTTTAGTTTAGAGCCACCTTCGGGTCAACACTGACGGTTTTCAAAATATACTTATTTCCTTTCTCCTTCCTTCGTCCTACACACACACCCCGTAGGGGGGTATTGCCGTCAGTGCACCTCATGCGGTTCATTGTGGGCATTACTTAAGGTTCTTTGCAGCATGCCTTCGGCCCCTAGCTGCAACCCCTTTCGTTCCTTTTACTGTACCTCCTTTCAAGTTCTCTTTCTTCCATCTTACTTTTCACCCTCTCCTAACAAGTGATTCATAGTGCAACTGCTTTGAGGTTTTCCTCCTGTTACCTAACCTTTCAGACCTTCTTGCTGTCAATTTCCGTTTCAGGGCTGAATGACCTCATAGGTCCGTGCTTGGCCTTTGGCCTAAATTCTATATTCAATTTACACAGGACATGATCAGTAGAAGCAGTATAATTGAATTAAGTAATATATTAAACGACAGTATACACACACACACACACATATATATGTTATACCCCTTTCAGATTAAACACTTTGAAGTGTTACGTTAACGGACCTTGCAGTCTACCATCAGAGACTGGTACCCTCAGCTCTCACTCGCTCCCCTCTCCCTATCACTCTCCCTACAGATCCCCTCTCGGACTCTGCTTGCATATTTCCCCTCTCAGCAAATCTCTCTCTCTCACAGCACAGATTTCTCTCTTGAACATCATCCTCAAAAAGAAATGGATATTTAAGGAAACGCAATCTTTCCTACAAAAATAGATTTATTATCAACAAACCCAACAAGTAATGAATGAACAAAGAAAAGATTAAAATGCATAATAAATGAACTATCAAGTCAAAATGGTCTACTTCAAGATTTAATCTTACTCCGACCAAAAAAGTCTTACTATGACTGAAAAGTCTTTATATCCAAAACTCCCACATACTCCATCTTAGATATTATACGTCTAGTCTTAAAGTCAACCACATGAGAAATAACCACATTGCAAAGATTGCAGTGTCCTTCTCTATAACCACAGCAATTCCACAGACATCTGTGAAGAATTAATAAAATTGTAATCTCCCACAAATATACAAGTGCAAAACATAATAATGAAAGGTTTAAAATGCATGGTTAATAAATGTTAAACAAAACACAATAAAATAGAATATTAAAGTGACATAAATGGTTATGTCCAACTCTCCACACAAATTCATAAGTGTCTTGAAACATGGTAAAATTCACAGGTTCACAGTTCACACAGAAAAACGAAAAGTCTGAACTTTACCTTATCTGCCAGTTTCTAAGAGATTGGAACACTCAAAGTGAATGATGTTTTCTGGACGATATCGCTCTTGCTTCGCTAATAATCGATCAGACTTACTTTTTGGGCAGAATTAGACAAACAATCCATATTTTCTAACGCTTTGAACTTACGAGACTCACATACCAGCTCGGTCGGCTGCCTCCCAAATCAGAGCCAATATTGTATGTTCATCAAGCCAAACAGCTGAAGTAACCAAACTATTTGCTGAATGCAATGATTTTGCAACTGAGAGCTCGACCTAGTTCCATCTTAGTGATCTTTCTTTCATCACACCTTATAACATGGTAATTCTAAATTAGATGAATATTTATTATATATATATATATATATATATATATATATATATATATATATATATATACATATACATATACATATACATATACATATACATATACATATACATATACATATACATATACATATACATATACATATACATATACATATACATATAAATATACATATATATATATATATATATATATATATATATATATATATATATATATATATATATATATATATATATATATATATATGTAAGTACTTTTCATTTGTATATTTTATACTACCAAGAATCTTTTCGTTATATCCCATAGAATATGTTAAAAAGGGCCTGCATGACTCATAAACAATATTTAATTTTAATTTGGTGAAAGCTTCAGCTCCCTCTTCTGTCCCATTATAACAATGACAGATGTTGCGGACCAACATTCCCTGTTCAGAGATATGAAATGAAAAACGTTTTTTTAAAATAATGAAAGGAAAGATTTCTTTGACGTTCAAACTGGATACAAATGCTTCGTGTTGAGCGGACCCTCACATAATTAAAATTCTTGTCTTAACTGTTTTTATCTACTTTTCTATGATATTTCTAGTGAATAGTTTCTTTTCTTTTTCTTTATTTAAGAAGTGGAAGTTACTCATAACGAATTATGTTATTGTGGAAGTATATCAGTATCAACCTGCCTGACTCCCCACTTCAAAGAGAACACCCTCAAATAATTTAATTCTTCTCTCATACTTTCTTATCCCTTTTGGAGGCTTTCTGAGAAAAAGGAGGTCATTCCCATTAACAGTTCGAACAAGAATCATATGTTTTACGTGGACAAGAGACAGATAGCTTGAGTGCATGTATGGGTGCATGAGTGTACATACACCCATGCTGCAGAGTGAAAATGACTTCTGGTGATTTTAGTATTTTGAGCGAACATCGGAATTATGGGTGGTATTTACCTAGATCTTCTCATCAAGGCCGTTACCCTGTAACCTATGATAAATATATTAAGTAGTATACAAAATGTAATAGGAAAATTATCAGCACTAAAACAATATAATATCTAAAACCATTTTACCATATCAATTGTTCTTTTGACTGGATCATTACTATGTATGTAAGTATACAAAAAATGGTTGTTTTTTTTCTGAATAAAGAGAAGTTTATGAAATACGACATTTCTTATAAACCCTAAATCTTTCGGAGCAAAGGAGAGTTCCTATCAGTTTCCGCTGTCAGAAAGACAGTCAGCTCATGAACTGATTCCAAATGTCATCTTTCGTCCATCTACTACGCGGGAAAAATTAATATAAAAACAGATGAAAAATTTTCTTTACCTTTCTGCTAACGAGAGAAAGAAAGGTATAATAAGAGTAGACATTAGTCGAAAGATTTTCTCCTCTTCTAGAGAGAGAGAGAGAGAGAGGAGAGAGAGAGAGAGAGAGAGAGAGAGAGAGAGAGACGTGTGGCAAATCTTTAAAGAGCAATTGACCTTCAAACTAATTAAAGTAGCCAACCATCCCTATCTAGCCCATCTTCCAACCCCCAACCACCTCCAAAAATGCCCGAAGCCCATCAAAGTCACTATCACATATAAAAGCGAGACAGGGACCACAAGAGGACTGAATCAAAGGACATCTCAGGATAGATCATCCTGTTCTATCAGGATCTAACTGGAAAATGAGTCAATGAAGGAAGAATAAAGTGTTTTACTGATGCCGTTTAAATCAGAAAATTGTTTTGATAACTTCCCTCCATCACTAAGTTTCAGGTGTAAAATTTTAGGCAGTAGTTGGAAGCAGGATTTTCATCAACTGTTTTCGTGCGAAGAGTAAATAAAGGGATAGGATTTATATACTCAAGTCTACAAATTTACTGTGTGTAAAAATTCTGGTATGGTATGTGAGCTTTAATGTCCTCTTCACATCGTTGGGGTTCGAATCAAATCCGGGAAGAGATAACTTCTTCAATCACTTCCCCTTCAGTCCCGTTCTCTCAGTGGAAATCGAATGCAGAAAGCAGGAAGAGAGCGTCCATCGAAATAACATCCCTCTGGAGAATGGGACTCTCTCTCTTTCTCTCTATCTTCAAGTATACACACACACACACACACACACACACACACACACACACACACACACACACACACACACATATATATATATATATATATATATATATATATATATATATATATATATATATATATATAGTCAAACTCAGTACTGCCACTTGAACAATGAGGAATGCTAAACTGTGTGCATCATTAACGAAATATTTTGTTATTCTTAACCGATTTTCAGATGACGTGTTCGACACTGATGGCATACGAGAACAAGTAACAACTATAAAAGCAACAAAAATAATGATCTTTTGAATTGCGTTTACTCTTTCTTCCATCAACAAACGCGAGCTCTTCCACACGAAGAAAAGATCATGTTAACACCTTCACAATGGCCCTGACTATGACATAATGTTTACGGATAGTAAAGCTAAATTTACTGAGAATCCCCAGAAATTGGTGTCGTTTATCTTGCCTCTAAGTAGGATTTCTAGAACACATCTGAAGGCTAAGAGGAGGTATTATTCTTCTTCCCTGAAAGTGGTCGTAGTCACTGGCCAGGAACGGGAGTGCTTGGGCTCCCTCAAGGCCTGTCCACACTGGGAAACATTGTTGGGAAACAAAATTTGCGAACTGTTTGCAAACAGTTTGGAATCTGTTTGCAAATTGTTTACAAACAATTTCCGAAACAGTATGCAAACTTTATTTCCAAACAATGTTTCCTAGTGTGGACAGGCCTTAAGGAGTACAGAAGTCAACTCGTACTCTCCGATACACTTTTGTCTGGAATCACACAGGTTTCTTGAGACATGAGTGGGGAAAATCGAAATGAACTGATGTAAGAGTAATGATGATGCTATCAAAATATACTTTTATTTACGGTAGATGCCATTTAAGCCGTTTGGGTGATAAGTGCAAGTGATTAATTTTTGACAAGGATTATTACGGTTTGCGTTAAAAAGTTTTGGGAGCTTATGGGAATTGTCATACTTATTTTTCTATATTTGTTTTCAAAAAGTTTGCCACCATACCTACTTACTGAGCAACATTTCAAAAAGTCTGAAAAACCTTTATAAGGTCCACTTCATAATAAGGCAAAAGGATAGCAATTATCAATGACACCATTTCATCTTTTGCCTAATGTATTGATAAAATGAATGGAGCTGTCCATTATGTGTTTACTTATGAAAGTGAAACACCTTGTTAGTGAAAATAAACTTGGCCTTTCACTGATGCAAACCAGTGGAAATAAAGGTTGATTTTTAAGGTTTTATCCATTTGAAAAACAAGTCAGTTGGTAGGTTACGCTATATACTCTGTGTTTAGAAATGGTTACATTATAAATTTATTTTTTGTCTTATAAGTAAAAAAGAGTTTATTATACTTTCCATTCGTGATACCAGACACATGAATAAAGAGATATATATTGGCGCGCTAAGATTTCCTACTGTGTGAAAACGTGGTTTAACATCGTTAGCAATTCGAAAAACTCGTCTCTTTTTTTAACATTATCTTTCATTCGCTTTTATCAGAAACCCTGATGGTTGTTTACGGCCCGTTAGCACGTTTGACCCAGTTCATAGCGCCCCCCCCTCTCCCTCTCTCTCTCTCTTCCATCCTTTTCATTGTTCACTCTTTCGTTTCCTTAAAGGTACTAGGCCAATTCACAGGTCATTAAAATTGTGAGGCTACGATTGATGTAGGAATAAATTTTCGCCGAGTGCGAATACTCCCACGAGAAATTTTCAGTTCATTAGTCCTAAGGTAATTAACTTTGTCTACTATTAATGGCATCGGTATTGCATATTCTTTTGCGTCATTCTCCCGCCATTACCTTCATTCTCCATTTATCCCAACAATCCACCATAACAGTACTAGGCTTTTACCCTCCATTAACCTTGCATTTAATTTATTCCCATCAAAACCTATTGCGTCCCCTCTCCACTAACTGCTCTTTTTCATTCCACTTTTGCTCTACATTTCTCCCACCCCACATTTCCCATCCGTTGTTACTTCTTGCCCCTTATTATTATATATATATACAGTATCAGTCAATTCGACTAAACGTTTTCTCTCGTTAAGTAGACTATTTATGGGGCAATAATTTAGCGACCCCCTGGAGATAATCGGGTGGTCTTATCGCGGAATTTAGTGGCGCTCATTTCGGAATTTGGACGACAGCGGCCGTTGTTTACGGCCTAGCATCTGATACACTGGTATTTCCGTCTGGAATTTTTTGCCGGGCATTTATTGTATTAAGTTTTGCAATCCGAATATTGCTTTTATTCATTTACTTTTCTTGAATGACTTTTGTTTTTGAAAGACTGTTGCTGTAGATATCATTGATGTTACTGGTTGACACCTCAAAGAAGCTGTGAGGTTTATTTTGGTTTCCCAAGAAAGGTTAAACGAGTCTTGACGGAACACTGCAGATGTCATCTTTAGGTTCGACGATTCATAGCAGGATGCACTGCGGCACTCTATCCATATGAGTCAACCAAATTCGTAATTACTACATACTAAATTTACCAAATTTAATGTTTATAAGCCAAAGGTATTTTTATCTTCAGATTTCAGAAAGAAATTAACTTACGATTACAGATGGAAAACCAAAATAGCTTTCACAATCGTCCCATAGTTTTGGCACGTCCATTTCCTCCATTGTCAAAGACATCAGAATTAAATTTAATGACTTCGCTCTACATCATTATGACATCACAACTCTCTCTCTCTCTCTCTCTCTCTCTCTCTCTCTCTCTCTCTCTCTCTCTCTCTCTCTCTCTCTCGTTACAGAACCAACTTAGACCCCCAACATTAACTGACTGCTTTCGACACAATGGTTTTAAGGAACCGCACCGATAACATACCCAGTGAATGAATGTGCTACAAATTACGATAAGAGAGAGAGAGAGAGAGAGAGAGAGAGAGAGAGAGAGAGAGAGAGAGAGAGAGAGAGAGAGAGAGAGAGAGAATGAGCAGGGGGGGGGGTGATAGTAAGAGAGAGAGCAAACTGGTGGTTGAAAGTTGCATTGTAGGCAGAACAAAGAGCAACACATTGAGAAATGACGTGTATATGCCAGCATTTTGGATTTACTTGAATTTTTCAAACACATTTCCCGTCTGTCTCCCGCAGGACGAACAACAGAGTAGCCATATGAATGCTTAGCACACAACCAGAATTCGTTTACAATAAGTTCCTGGAATTGATATCTTTGTCAGATACATATACTTCTGTACATACAATTAACAATTACTCTTGACTAATATGAACACACACACGCACAATATATATATATATATATATATATATATATATATATATAATTTATCATTATAAAATGCATAAAATTACAAACATGCACATGAAATATTAATTATAATTATAAAATATATATATATATACAAATATATATGATATTATATAGCTCTATGTCTGATTATTAGCCCTTGGCCAGCAGGGAATGGTAAAGTGTGTACTGTACCACTGGCTAACTCTGGTATTCTTACCACATCTTCACAATTATGCTGATGTCGTTTTTGACACTTATGGCAGAAGGATTCAGAGAGGACACGTAAAAAAATTGTCAAAGCAATAAATATGATCATCCGCTAAATCTGCCATACTTAGAAAAGATCAGATCAACAACCTTCACAAGGGCTCTGACTGTACTGAAATGTTGACGATAATTTTAGCCGAGTCAGAAAGGACCACTTAACCCCATTACTACGCAAACGAATTTGCTGAGAAACACCAGGAAATAGACGTCGTCTATCTTGCCTCTACAGGTCAGTCCAGACGATGCGTTTTTTCGTTCGATTTTCCGCATGCCTGTGACGCATTCGACAGCGCACATATCGCATGCGATTGCGCATGCGCTTTTTCTCGGAAATCAACGAAGCATGCGACAGCGCAAGCCTTCTCACCAGTGCCTTTTTTTTTCGATATTTTTTTTACCCTGAAAGCTGCTATTGTGTAGTCAAATCTAATTCCCATGTCACTTGACAGCAAAGAATTAGCTCTTCATTTTATTGAAGATGACCAAAGAAACGAGGTGCTTTGGAAAAAAACTGACTGAAGAGGCTATTCTAACAAGCTACTGAGAGGAGGAGATGCCCTGCAAAAACTTCGTGAAAAATATGCAATAGATGTCACACTGGAAACCTTGCAAAATGGTGTTATTGTTCTGTTTAAAATATTCCTTCACCCACATTCTTTTTTGCAGTTTCTTTTGTCTCCCCTTAAAAACATTATTGACAATTAAATAAGCGGCACAAACTCCAGCACAAACAAGTGGTTCCACCGACATCACTGCAACTAAAAATAGCAACGTGTGGACAGTATGAGGCTGCAAGCGTTACGTTCCTCATTCGTCTTTCAACCTTCGCATTCGATTTTAATGCAGAAGGCAAGCGCTTAGCGCAGTGATTCTCAAACTTGGGGTGCCACAGACAGTGCCTAAGGGTGCCGTAAGATTGTCATGAGTTTTGTCTTGGCTAGATCATCTCAGTGAACATTTGCAAAAAAAAAAAAAGGGTTTGCAGAAGTCTTCATATAATTATTATCAGTGTGTCTACTCTAATACGTTCACACACACACACATACACACACACACACACACACACACACACATATATATATATATATATATATATATATATATATATATATATATATATATATATATATGTAGTATGGAAAACAATTTTATTCATTAAATAAGAAATTAATTCATGCGATATGGTGGCATGGTGAAGAAGGGGTGCCACGGTAATGATTACATTATTTAGGGTGCCATCACTCAAAAAAGATTGAGAACCACTGGCTTAGCGCATGGAAAAACGCATCGTCTGGACTGACTTGTCTTCAGTGTGATTTCTTGTACACACGCTGAAGACTAAGAGGAGGCTTCATTCATTCCTCTCCCCTGACAGTGGTGTAGTAGTCACTGGCCAGGCACGAGAATACTTTGCGCTCCCTAAGGTGTACAGAGATCGGTTCATACTCTTGGATATACATACCTCTGTCTGGAACCTCACAAGTGTCTAACATATGTGGGAAAATTGGAAATGAACAGCTTTAAAAAAGTGATGATAATATTACAATAAACTTCTTTTACTTACAGTAGAAATGTTTATTCTTTCATGTGTACCAAATGTTGAATGTTATTTAAACGTCTGAAAAATCCTTATAAAGTTCACTTTACATTAAGGCAACAGGATATCAATCAACCAGCAATGAGGATATTCTATCTTTTGACACAATGTATTGATAAAATGAATGGATCTGTATAGTTAGTATGCATTCATTTATGAAAGTGAAGCAGCTCTTGAGTGAAATTAAACTGATGCAAACCAGTGGAAATGCAAGTTAATTTGTAAGGCGTCACTCACTAGAAAAACAAATCAATTGTTGGGTTGATTTTTATATATCCTGTGTTTAGAAACAATGACCTTATATGGTTATTTTTTGTCCTAAATGCGAAAAAAGGGTGTATTATACGTTCAATCATTGGTACTGAACGCACATACAATAAAGAGAAGTTTATTGGCAGGATAAGGTTTCTCCCTTTATATGAGCATAGTTCTGAAACGCTGCTAATTCGAAAAACTCGTCTCTATTAGAAAAATACCTTTTATTCCCATTTATCAGAAACCCTGATGGGTGCTGACGGCCCATTAGGAAGTATGACCCAGTTCGCAGCTCTCTCTTTCTCTCTCTCTCTCTTATCCTTTTCATTGTTCACTCTTTCGTTTCCCTAAAGGCACTAAGCCAATTCACAGGTCATTAAAGTTGTAAGACTACGATTTATGGTCAGAATAAATATCAGCGGAGTGTGAATATTGCCCCAGGAAATTTTCCTTCATTTGTCCTAAGGTAATTAACTTTGTCTGCTATTAATTAATGACACCAGACTATTGCGCGTTATTTTGTGCCATTTTCCACAATAAACTTCCTCCCCCAAATAATACTTCATAAGTAGACTTTGCCCTCCATCCATCAATCCTGCATTCAAGACATTCCCATTAGAACCCATTTCTATTTCGATAAATGCTTTAACCAAACGTAAACGTTTTCTAGTACTACAGTATAATACATGTACTGTTCTGAGGGTAACTAATAATTTTAGCTAGACTTTTAGTTGTCTGTAAAAGAAAACTATTGTGCCGGTTCCGTATGTCCGTCCGCACTTTATTCCGTCCGCTCTTTTTTCTGTCCGCACTTTTTCTATCCGCCCTCAGATGTTAAAAGCTACTGAGGCTAGAGGGCTGCAAATTGGTATGTTGATCATCC
>NW_027100730.1:3059333-3066833 GCF_040412425.1 Macrobrachium rosenbergii
CTCATTTTTTTCATGAAGCTCTGTACATTTTATAGATATTAATTATACGGCCTTGTCCTGTGCACAGTCAAGTTCACTTGAGAAATACTGATCAAACTAAAATAATAGTCAATTGCTATTAAACATTATAAACAGATAAATAAAAAGGCAAAAGCATGTTTATTTTTCTGTAAAAGAAAATTTGTGCCGGCTTTGTCTGTCCGTCCGCACTTTTTCTGTCCACCCTCAGAACTTAAAAACTACTGAGGCTAGAGGGCTGCAAACTGGTATATTGATCACCCACCCTCCACTCATCAAACATACGAAATTGCAGCCCTCTAGTCCCAGTAGTTTTCATTTTATTTAAAGTTAAAGCTATCCATAATCGTGCGTCTGGCAATGATATAGGACATGCCACCACCAGGCTGTGGTTAGTTTCATGGGCCGCGGCTCACACAGCATTATACCGAGACCACCGAATGACACATCTATTTTCGTTGATTATACGCTGTACAGAAAACTTTTTTGCTTGTTAAAGATTGTGATTAATCCTCCAGGCGATTAATTTCTTAGTTTTCTCATTCATCCTTTACTGGCAAGAATGAGGTATAATTAAATTACCTCTCTCGCTCAAAGAATGTCATAAGTCTCCCGCCTATTTGGAGTGGAAGGAAGTAATCACTGTTTTACAAAGAATTATTATCCACTTAACAATCTTAATTAAAACTGTTCTGGCTAGCAACTTTTTTCTTCGGATTTTGTTTCAGGAGGCAATAATGAGAGAATGTATGGTGGTAAGCTTGGTGAAAATGATGAAAAAGACCTTTAGTCTCATGATATCTTGACTTCCCAATGACATCTTTATAAGATTATAGTTCAATAAACCAAGAACAGCTTTACACTGGCTTGCTAGAAAATTTTTCAAAAATATACTGTTTTACATTTTAACGTAGAACCCCCGCTTAGATTATAGACACAAATATAAATGCACACTCAACCGCAATCACATGCACAAACACACACACACATACATATGTATGTATATATACAATATATATATGTATATATATATATATATATATATATATATATATATATATATATATATATATATATATATATATATATTATATATATATATATATATATTTATCTTTATCTATGTATATATATCAATGAATATATATATCAATATATATGTCAAATATATATATATATATATATATATATATATATATATATATATATATATATATATATATATATATATATATATATATATATATATATATATATATGTTAAATAGGCCCTATCCCCAGGTCAAATAGGGCCATCTTTTATTGCTGTATCTGTTTTAAGAAGAGAACCAATCATCTTACTTCTCTGAGATGTCTGTGGTAGCATGGCTCATCCGTGGGTCAGCAAATTCCTTCTCCTTTGTCGTCTTCTCTCACAAAACCTATCTGTGCACAAAGGCCCATTGGAATTAAACACTGATATACGAAACTAGACTTTATTTGCAAATTTAACGAAAGTGATTCAGCAAAAGCTACAATCATGAAATGGAGTGAATTCCATCCACTATAAGTTAAGTATACCTTAGTTTTACCAGACCACTGAGCTGATTAACAGCTCTCCTAGGGCTGGCCCGAAGGATTAGACTTATTTTACGTGGCTAAGAACCAATTGGTTACTTAGCAACGGGACCTACAGCTTATTGTGGAATCCGGACCACATTATAGCGAGAAATGAATTTCCATCACCAGAAATAAATTCCTCTAACTCTTCATCAGCTGGCTGGGGAATTGAACTCCGGCCCAGCGAGTGCCAGTCCGCAGCTCTACTGACTCACCCAACGAAGAGCTCCCATCCACTATAAATTGGAAACATCACTAGAGGGAAATTTGATACACAAACATACTGGTTATCAATTCTACACCAACTGGTATACTTAACTTAACTTTACTAGTGAGTAACACCCTGATCATAAAATAAAGTAATATGGTCATAATTATTCTAGACAACAATAAATGTCATATAGTATGTAACGAATAAACACCACTTCTCAAATATATTCGTCCTCACAGGACGAAACCAGAATTCCTGTTGAAAGAAACATACCATATATTAACTGTCATTCCTATTCAAAGCAGAAAAATGCACACTGGAACAGGACAATGCATAATGGAGACCTGGAGGTATTTCACTGCAGCACTATTGGGTCTTTCTATCAAAAATGTCTGGAAAGAGATAAGTGTTCATGAATCATGGTACTCACTTTCTATGGTGACAAATAACAGATTTTCCAGTGGCGATTTTCCCCACACTTCACCATTAACCAAAACAGACCCAGTCTCTTAATGGAATCCCCCTGCAAGAGTCTATCCCCCGGATAATAATATACCGTGGGATATCGCACAAACACACACATACCAGGGTGAAGAAAGAGGAAAAGGTGCCAAATACCGCCATGAAACATAAAACGCTTTTCTTTCTAAATTAGAAAAAACCTATGGCAACTGACTTATTGTCTTAACACTCAACAGTAATACAGCATTGCAACGGAAACCTTCACGAATGGACGACCTCTGTGGAAGGTGTGGGAATAAAAACACAAACTGTCAACTCTTCTGTTTACTAGATGGGGCCTCGTCATGAATGCAGGTGATGACGTCACTCCCATGGTACATGAAGGGTCATATGACGTCACTCCCATGGTACGTGAGGGGTCATTCAATGTTTATACATGCACTGGCAACTACATCCTATGTTCATGCGTGTGCACACGCCTGCGTCTGTAAGCGTACCAGAGGTTCTTCTCTGGATCCTGCGTACCAGGGAGGAAGACGCAGTAATAAGAACGACGAAAGCAGTGCTTGCTTGACCAAATAGAGCAACCAAGTTAATTTTTTCATTAGCAACGAAGCGCTCACCTCTTATTGATTCTTTCCAAGTATACTCTATAGCTATCTATCTACTATTTATTATCTATCTATCTATCTATCTACCTCTTTTTGACAGAAGGAAATGATAAAGAAATAACTTGTTCAATGATTAAGAGTAATAGTTTTCATCGATTGACTTAGAATTATGTAGAAGAAACATGATAAATGCATATATTTATGTGTGTGCGTGTTTGTGTGAATCATTGAAAAAACTTCTTGAAATTTCTTCCCGTAGCTTCAAACTCGACCAAACTATTTTCACAGATGAATGGATATTGTTCCCAAGGTAACGAGAGAGAGAGAGAGAGAGAGAGAGAGAGAGAGAGAGAGAGAGAGAGAGAGAGAGAGAGAGAGAGAGAATAGATATGACTTACTGATCTGTGAACCCTACAAAATAATTAATAGCTTTTCAGCTGTTATAAAATTCACGACAATAAAAAGCAATTTGAGAACGTGTGGCTATAGTCTGTCTAACACTCTAAGATCTTCATCGCTTGGGTGAGGAGGCCAGGTTGTAAAAGCATGTTAAGGATGTCTTTTCTTTCATTTCCTTTCACTGCAACGATTTTGAGGAATAATAATAGTAATAATAATAATAATAATAATAATAATAATAATAATAATAATAAATTTTATGGTGTCTGTGTTCAGGAATTGTTTTTTTCTTTCAAGCAACTTGACTGTAAGGCAACAGCGGAACTGTGCTTGAGAAAGAGGGGGACGCAGCAGTAACACTGACAAGAGAGAGAGAGAGAGAGAGAGAGAGCAGCGCTTGCTTGACCAAGCATAGCGACACAGCTTTGTTTTGGCTACCAAAGGCATGTTCACCTCTTATTGATTCTCTCCAAGTATACCCGCTATCACTCATTCTATCTATTTATCTACTATTTATTATCCATCCATCTATTTGTTTATCTATCTAACTAACTTGTTTATGAGAGAAATGATGAAGGAGAGTCTTGATAAACGATTGAAAGCAGAAACAATGCCTCGACAATCAAAAGAAGAAGAAGAAGAAGAAGAAGAAGAAGAAGAAGAAGACGCAGTGGTGGGAGGGAGGGAGGGACAAAGTGACTTCTGGAATTCCTTCTTCTTCGCCTTCTTCAGTCTCTCTTGTGTCTTGGGTGAAAGAGTCGAGTCGCCACTTCTGCCTGGGAACATTGTGTCTTTAAGATAGTTTTAGTGATTGAGAGAACGAGTGATTGTGTTTCTTTGCATTTTCGAGAAGAATAAAAGGAAGAAGAAGAACAACAACTATGGTAAGTGTTTGGCTATCATATATATACAGTATAATAATATATATATATACATATATATATATATATATATATATATATATATATATATATATATATATATATGTATGTGTGTGTGTGTAATTGTAATAGCCACAATGTACTCTTAACTTCTCGGATTTTCGCGCTTTTTTGGATGCACTTGTCACTACAAAGCCTTAAGATCCAAGTGCAAGAAATATGAAGAAATTATGATGTCCAGTAGCGGGAAATGAACTGGGGTCCCATAATCACAATGGGGTTATGTTGCCGACCTGACCGCAAGAGGGATAAAAGTCTATTTCTTCTTCTTTCGACCTTATTAATCCCACTGTATAGCAGAGTCAGCTGCTCGAGTCAACTTTCTCCATCTATTTCTATTCCTTGCCTCTGCTTTCCCCAGTCCCACCTCACCCATATCCCTCCTCACTACATCCATTCACCTGATCTGCTGACGCCCCACACTCCTCCTCCTCCCCCCCATCACTGGTATGTTCTTAGCCCTCTTGACTGGTCCCACCTCCTCTCTTCTTATTACATGGCCATAGTATCTCAGACAAGCTTCCCTAGCCTTCTCCTTTACACTACATATACCACACATTCTTCTTGTATCTTGACTCTCCCTCCTTTCCAGTAGTGATATTCCAGCAATCCATCTCACCATCCTCATCTCGGTTCTTTCCTCTTAAGTGCCCACATTTCTGCCCCAAATAATAGTACAGACCTGATAACTGTCTTATAAATTTTCATTTTGAGCCTTAGTGGCATTTTCTTGTCTAAAAGAACTCCAGTTACTTCCCTCCATTTTCGCCATGATTCTTTCACTCTCTGTCTCACTGCTTTCTCAGTACTTCCCTCCTCTGCTATTACTGATTCCAAGTCGTTAAACTCATTATTCTGTTTTAGCACTGTACCATCTTCCACTTGAATGTTTACTTCTTCATGTCCTTCTTTGCTACTAATCATTAGCTTTGTCTTTCCAATGTTCTCTTTCAAACCTTTCTTTTCTAGGGCTCCTTTCCATGCTAAAAACCTTTCTTGCAGTTCTTCTTCTGTGTCTGCTATAATGACTAAATCATCAGCAAACATCAGTTCCCACAGTTCTTCGTTGTTCCGTAATTCTAATGTCAAAGTGTCTATAACGACGAGGAACAAGAATGGACTCAGAGCTGATCCCTGATGGAGGCCAACCTCCACAGGGAATGCTTCAGTCTCCCCATATTTTGTCTGTACACTGGTTCTTGCCCCCTCATAAATCATCTTTGCTAACCTTACCAACTTCTCTGGCACTCCTCTCTTTTTCAAACACCAATAAACTACCCCGTCATATGTCTTTTCAAGATCCACAAAACACATGTAAACTTTTCTGTTTCCTTATAATTATTTCTCTTGGACTTGTCTTTCATAAACCCAGACTGCTGCTCACGTATATCTATCAACTCTCCCAACCTCCCTTCTACTATTCTTTCTAGTATCTTGAATATGTTACAAGAACAGAATTAACACTTTTTTGAAAGTGTACGTAACGTAATCCTGACGGTCTTCTTCAGGAAAAAGGCGTGAAAAGGTTCACTCATGATAACACTTGCATCCTTTTTCTCTCCTCTCTCTCTCTCTCTCTCTCTCACCGTGTATCGCCTCTCTCTCTCTCTCTCTCTCATCGTTTTCCGAAGTTCACCCACCCGACCTCACTCATTCTCTCAAAGCAATTAAATGGACTATTTAAAGAAACACAATAGTTTCTACAAAAATAAGTTTATTATTCAAATAACCCAACAAGAAATGAATAAAACAAAGCAAAGATTAAAATGCATAATAAATGAATTATTGAGTCAGATAACTAAACTCTAAACTGCAAAACACTTCTGATTAAAGAAGTCTCATTATGGCTAATAGCCTGAAAATATCCAAAATCACACATACTCCCCAAATCAATAACTAAAGTCATGTCAAAAAAATCAGTCTACCACATAAAGAGATTGACATTGCAAATGACTTGCATGTCCTTTTTCTCAAACTCCCAAGTCCACAGACATCTGTTGAAAGAATTAAACATGATAGAAAACTCCCAAAAATACTGTACATGAAATGCAAAACACAATAATGGAAAGTGTAAAATGCATAGCCAAGATATGGCAAACGTAACATAACAAAATAATAATATAAAAGAGGTATGAATATTCATATTAAATCTCCCACATCAGTTCAAAAGTTCATAATGATCAGAAAATCATGGTAAAAATCACAAGTTCAATTTCCTCCCATAAAAACAGAGATTTCAAACTCTACCTTATCTGCCGTTTCAAAGCCTGGATCCTCTCCAAAGCTACGTCTAGACAACTGCAGTTCTATCATGTTAATGAACGATCAAACTCACTTTTAGGGCAGATTTTGGCATAATCTAGATCAAATTAACGCACGTACTCACGAATATACATAACACTTCGGAGATCACCTGACTGCCAATATTGCTGAGGTTCTCATGCAGATAGCTGAGGAATCAAACTATTTGCTGAATACAAAGATTTTGCAACTGACGGCTCTGTCAGTACCATCTCGCTCCAAAAATTCTTTCATCACATCTTAAAGCATTGAAGCTATGAAATGCATATATGTGTCCTTTAAGATTGTAGCAGCCATGTTTTCTGAAATAAATACGTGCTCCAAAAGCTTCATTCCTCTGTAGTTCCCACAGTTTAACACGTCTCCTCTTTTTGTACATTTTAATCATCAAACTATTGTTCCCGTCCCTTGACATTTCCTCTACATCCCAGATGTTTTCCAATAGTGAGTACACCCACTCTTTACCCAGATTTCCCAGTGTTTTAATCATTTCTATTGTTACCTCTGACTTTTCTGCAGCTTTATTTATTTTTCTTTTCTTTATAGCATTCTCGAGTTCACTCTCTCTGATGTTTGCTATTGGTCCTTCTGCTGGAGGAACATTTTCCAGTTCTTCACACTCATTCTCAGTGTTTAATAGTTGTGAAAAATATTCTCTCCATCTTCTCTTGACCTCTTCTTCCTCAATTAAGATATTTCCATTTTCATCTTTAATAATTCCTACCTCTCCTACATCCTGCCAGTCTTTTCTTCTCGCCTCTGCAATTCTGTAGATTATCTTTTCTCCCTCTGGTGTTCCCATCTTCTCATACCACTCTCTCATGGCTTCTCCCTTTGCAATCACTACCTTTCTCTTTGCTTCCCTCTTTGTCAGCCTATACTCCTCTCTTGTTTGGTAGTTGTTATCTTCTTCCCACCCTTTTCTGACTACACTCTTTTCCTTCACAGCTGTTTGAAC